>NC_043003.1:87485942-87548442 GCF_006345805.1 Octopus sinensis
CGACACAACAAGTCCAGATCAAATAATGTTCACGATACGTCACAGTCCAATCAGAACACTTCGATACATTATACAATGTTCGTATCCACAACAATTCACGTTACATTCAACAAGCCCTTTACTGTTCTTTTCCACTGTTCATTTCTTTTCACTGTCTCTTTACATCGTGACACGTATCAATCACCAATCACATACCTTAATTCCTAACTGAATCGCCAGTGTCCCATTCTGCACTCATCTCTCTCTCAATACTGCTAAATCCAGCTTGCCAAACTCCTGCGTCCCAACTTGCTTGCTCCTAAGATTCCACCGCTTGCTCCTAAGATTCCACCTACTCGCTCTGACTTCCAGAATCCCACTGTCCTTCTTCGACAACCGACTCCAACTGCCCAAAACCTCACTTGCTCTCTCCCTCTGTCTCTACGGCCTATACCCTCTCTAATCTGCACTCAGCCCTAACTGCCTATCTCTATCGCCTCAATCTGTCCCTTAGCCTTATACTCTATCTCTCTCACTACTTTTCTTCTCTCTGCCCCTCATCCTCTCTTACTGCCAATACCCTCTCCGTCTGCTCTTAGATTCCTTACTCTATCTTTTTCCTACTACTGCTAGATTCTTCCTCACATATTCAAGGGGTGTCTAGAACGACCCCTAATTTACCCGCACAGGGTCACAAGGTCCCATTAATCTCCCAGTAAACAAAGGACTGTCGCTTTTCTTCCAGACCTGCTGGCACCATCATTCCAAAGTGGGTCAGAAATACTGCACTAGTTAAACCGTAACAATATAGATAATATTAATAGAAATAATAATCATCATCATCATCATCATTTAGCGTCCGTTTTCCATGCTAGCATGGGTTGGACGGTTCAACTGTGGTCGGGGGAGCCCGAAGGCTGCACCAGGCCAGTCAGATCTGGCAGTGTTTCTACAGCTGGATGCCCTTCCTAACGCCAACCACTCCGAGAGTGTAGTGGGTGATTTTATGTGCCACCGACACAGGTGCCAGACGAGGCTGGCGAACGGCCACGCTCGGATGGTGTTTTTATGTGCCACCGACACAGGTGCCAGACGAGGCTGGCAGACGGCCACGCTCGGATGGTGTTTTTATGTGCCACCGACACAGGTGCCAGATGAGGCTGGCGGACGGCCACGATCGGATGGTGTTTGTTACGTCCCCAAAGCACGGAGGCCAGTCTATGCGGTACTGGCTACAGCCACGTTCGGATGATTTTCTTGTGTGCCACCGGCACTGGTACCACAAAGATACAAATTCCATTGATGTTCATCTATTTTGATTTGTTTTGATTTGATTTTCACTTGCCTCAACAGGTCTTCACAAGTGTCACAAGAAGGAAGGTATGCACAGGTGGACTGACTACGTCCCAGGTAGGGGCCATGGGTTATGGCCTGACTAGTCTTGCCGGGTCTTCGGATGGTGTTTTTATGTGCCACCGACACAGGTGCCAGATGAGGCTGGCGAACGGCCACGATCGGATGGTGTTTGTTGCGTGTCCACAGCACGGAGGCCAGTCGATGCGGTACTGGCTACGGCCACGTTCGGATGGTTTTCTTGTGTGCCACCGGCACTGGTACCACAAAGATACAAATTCCATTGATGTTCATCTATTTTGATTTGATTTGATTTGATTTTCACTTGCCTCAACCGGTCTTCACAGGTCTTCACAAGTGTCACAAGAAGGAAGGAAGGTATGCACAGGTGGACTGACTACGTCCCAAGTAGGGGCCACGGGTTATGGCCTGACTAGTCTTGCCGGGTCTTCGGTTGGTGTTTTTATGTGCCACCGACACAGGTGCCAGATGAGGCTGGCAGACGGCCACGATCGGATGGTGTTTGTTATGTGCCCACATCACAGAGGCCAGTCGATGCGGTACTGGCTACGGCCACGTTCGGATGGTTTTCTTGTATGCCACCGGTACTGGTACCACAAAGATACAAATTCGATTGATGTTCATCTATTTTGATTTGGTTTGATTTGATTTGATTTGATTTTCACTTGCCTCAACAGGTCTACATAAGTGTCACACACTTGCCTCAACAGGTCTTCACAAGTGTCATAAGTAGGCAGGTATGCACAGGTGGACTGACTACGTCGCCGGGTCTTCGGATGGTGTTTTTATGTGCCACCGACACAGGTGCCAGATGAGGCTGGCGAACGGCCACGATCGGATGGTTTTCTTGTGTGCCACCGGTACTGGAACCACAAAGATACAAATTCCATTGATGTACATCTATTTTGATTTGGTTTGATTTTCACTTGCCTCAACAGGTCTTCACAAGTGTCACACGTGTCACACACTTGCCTCAACAGGTCTTCACAAGTGTCACACGTGTCACACACTTGCCTCAACAGGTCTCCACAAGTGTCACACACTTGCCTCTGCCTCAACAGGTCTTCACAAAGTGACACACACTTGCCTCTGCCTCAACAGGTCTTCGCAAGTGTCACACACTTGCCTCAACAGGTCTTCACAAGTGTCATAAGAGGGAAGGTATGCACAGGTGGACTGACTACGTCAATACAAATAGAAATAATATCGGGAATGAGGATAACAATTATATCTATAGCAGTAATAAGTATTCGGATACAAATACAAACAATAATAATAGCAATACCAATAATGTAGTTAATTGTGATATGGTTATGGTAGATCTAAATGATAGTGTAAACGGATCGATAAATAGTAACCCAACTTCAGTTAACAATATTACTTATAATAACGAAAATAATACTCGTAATAACTTGAATAGCAGCAATGTGAGAGATATGTCCTTAAATAATTCTAAATCTGAAAATTATCCCCTTAGTTGCAATTGTAGGATTAAGTCAAAATGTCCAGCATCTGGCCGGTGTTCAGTCCATAATGTAATCTATAAATATACTGTAACAACTTCGAATAGTAATTTTTTTTACCTGGGTTGTACTATAAATTTTAAACAGAGAATTAATAACCATATCTCATCTTTTCGGCTAGATCATAAAGCTGGTTGCACAACACTTTCCAGTAAAATTTGGGAACTCAAAACTAATAATATTAAATATAACCTAAAATGGGAAATAGTTAGAAAGGCAGTACCTTCTAGAAATAATAGGGTGGGTTGTCAACTCTGTTCCATGGAGACATGTGATTCTAAAGCATAGAAAAAATAAAAATCTACTGAATAACCGTATAGATTTGGGTCTGTCTTGCATTCACTCAAAAATCAAAACTCTAAAATATTTCAAATAGAAATTTGCAAGTTCTCCTACTGTTGTTCTTTCTAACTGCATCCTTTAAAATAAATAAATAATTAGTATTTGTACTATGCTAATTTTTAATTGACTTTATAGTCAATTTAATTAACCTTACTTAAATCATATAAACTGCTAATCTTTCCTAATTCTATTCTAAATTTAACATGTAATACTATTCCCTTAGTGATACATTTGATTTTCACCATGAATTTTGAATAAGTAAGATTCCCTTACTATTTGCTATTGAATTTATTTGACCTATAGATGTTGACCTAAATTCCTTCTTACCATATATAAACACAAGTTAAAATAATAACAAGAATAAACAAATAACCTTCTATTCTAGTGTTAACCTTAATTTTCTTACTATATCTCCCTCTACCGATAACCTATAACCCCTTTAGTGCTTTCCTTTATTCTTCCTGTATTCTCAATCCCACCATTAATTCTATGAGTTTCTCAGTTCAAAGCTAGTGCTGGTCAAACTTACAGTTCTTTTATGAATTTAAGATTCCTCCTACACTGACCTAGATTTTCTGTCACCATGGATATAGACTGACCTTTGTCGTTGGTATCTGTATTCCTTCTTACGTCCCCATTTCTTTTCTCCTGAGGTCCTTTGCTTTAGCTAAACCTACCCCGCTGTCTTTCTTGCTACTATAGAATTTTGTCAGCAACAGTTAGATGCGAACTTAACTGTGGTATGACCAGCATCTTTCCTCATGCCTCTTGGAACTTTGTATTGTTGGAAAACATATATGATCTGCTTGGAATCTTACTTCAGATTCATGGAACTCACTCCTATAGCTTCATAAGGATATTTACACTCTCAAAGAATATATGGAAAACCTATATGTGATTTAGCTGATGAATACTTGACATTATATTTGTTGTAATATTTGCAGCTTGAAATTAAATGTTTTTAGTATTAAACAATTGTACTAATCTACCGATCCATTCTTGTTGCTTTTTTCTTGGTTATATATATATATAATTTATATATGTTTGTGTGTATGTGTATATGTTTGTGTGTCTGTGTTTGTTCCTCCACCATCGCCCAGTCTGGGAATTGAAACTGCAATCCTACAACTGTGAGTCAGCTGCTCTAACCACTGGGCCATTGTGCCTCCACACACGCACATGCACACACACACACACACACACACACACACACAGTCCCACTGCATGACACCTTGGGCATGTGTCTTCTACTATAGCCTTGGGCCAACCAAAGCCTTGTGAGAGGATTTGGTAGACAGAAACTGAAAGAAGCCCATTATATATATATATATATATATATATATATAACCCTTCACATGGTCAGAGATTTAGGGACATCCTCATCAAGAAATTTGATGAGAGGGAGGAGGAGCTACAGACGTCGGACATAGAAGGTAGCTGGAAATTCCTACGGGACAGCTTGCTGAGTGCCACAGACCAAGTCTGTGGATGGGGCAAAGTTCCTTCCAGACCTAGAGTTACGTGGTGGTGGAATAGTGCAGTAGACAAAGCCATTAGTTCTAAGAAACAGGCCTGGAGAGCCTGGAGGATTGGGGTAGCAGGGAACCGTACCAAGTAGCCAAAAGGGAGGCCGGGCGGCAGGTATACATAGCCAAAGATATAGCAGAATAGAAGAAGTTTGCCAATGTCCAGCGACGTGAGGACCAAAGAATTGAGGTATTTCGTATTGCTAGACAATGTGTGAGAGAAAATAGTGATGTTACAGGAGAGAAATGTGTCCGCATGGATGATGGGGCACTTACCTTTAATGTTGGTGAAAAGAAAGAGGCTTGGAGAAGCCATTATGAAAGACTGCTGAATGTGGAGAATGAATGGGAGGAGGAGAGCCTGCCAAATGTTGACCCAGTAGAGGGACCAGCTATCCGAATAGACGGCTCCCTAGTAGATAAAGCAATTACGGATATGAAACCGGGTAAAGCCCCCGGCCCATCAGGAATCACTGCTGAGATGCTTAAAACAGCTGGTTATGCGGGCTATGGCCTAGTCACCCGTATTGTTAACCAGGTAGTTCACAATGGAGTCATACCCAATGACTGGCGTAGCAGCACCATAGTCAACTGCTACAAGGGTAAGGGTGATGCTCTAGATAGAAATAACTACAGGGGTATTAAACTGTTGGATCAGGTGATGAAGACCACAGAGAGAGTCATAACCCATCTCATTAGGGAGAGAATTTGCAGTTCGGTTTTTGTGCCAGGTAGAAGCACCACTGATGCTATATTCCTGGTCCGACAACTGCAGGAGAAGTACCTAGCTAAAGATAAACCCCTCTACATAGCTTTTGTGGACTTGGAGAAAGCCTTTGACAGGGTTCCCCGATCCCTTATCTGGTGGTCGATGTGGAAACTGTTGATTGACGAATGGCTAAGGGCTGTACAGGCTCTATACAGAGAGGCTGTCAGCAAGGTTAGGATTGGCAACGAATATAGTGAAGAATTCCGGGTAGAAGTAGGTGTACACCAGGGCTCGGCCCTCAGTCCCTTTTTATTCATCATAGTCCTCCAGGCAATAACAGAGGAATTCAAAACAGGTTGCCCTTGGGAGCTCCTCTATGCTGATGACCTGGACCTCATAGCAGAATCACTACCGGAACTAAAAAAGAAATTTCGGGTGTGGAAACAAGGGTTAGAATCTAAGGGCCTTAGAGTAAATGTAGCGAAGACCAAATTTATAGTATGCAGAAAGGCGAACTCAGCACACACCCCATCGGGCAGGTGGCCCTGCTCGAGCTGTAGGAAAGGTGTAGGTAGAAACTCCATAAGATGCACCCATTGTAAGCTATGGACGCATAAGAGGTGCAGCAACATCAAAGGGAAATTAACTGATAAGATAGCTTTCATGTGCAGCAGATGCACAGGGACAATAGACACCACAGACACTCAAAAAACAGATTCCATCACACTCCAGGGGGAGAAACTAGAAGTAGTTGATAGTTTCTGCTACCTGGGTGACCAAGTTAGTAGTTGGGGTGGATGCACAGAGAGTGTCACTACTAGAATACGAATAGCCTGGGCAAAGTTTAGAAAGCTCCTACCCCTACTGGCGACAAAGGGTCTCTCACTCAGAGTGAAAGGTAGATTGTATGATGCATGTGTGCGAACTGCCATGCTTCACGACAGTGAAACATGGGCTGTGACTGCAGAGGACAGGCGTAGACTTGAAAGAAATGAAGCTAGCATGATCCGCTGGATGTGTAATGTCAGTGTGAATGCACGACAAAGTGTAAGCACCCTGAGAGAAATGCTAGGCATAAGAAGCATCAGATGCGGTGTGCAAGAGCGACGCTTGCGATGGTATGGTCATGTACTGCGGATGGATGAGGAGAGATGTGTGAAGAAGTGCCACTCCCGAACAGTTGAAAGAATCAGGGGGAGAGGTAGACCCAGGAAGACATGGGATGAGGTAGTCAGGCATGACCTCAGAGTGTTGGGCCTCACTGAGGCAATGGCGAAGGACCGAGATCTCTGGAGATGTGCTGTGACTACTAAGACCCGAGATGCTTCCGGCACCAGTTCCGCATACCCCCTGCCCATCCAAAGTACCTTGGATCCCGGAACATCTCGCTGTGCTTGAGGAGACCTGACGAGTCAAGTGCATATACATGAACATCGAACTATCAATGGAAACAGTAGCTGCGATACCTGTGCCGGGGACACACAAAAAGCATCATCCGAACGTGGACCGATACCAACCCCTCCTCGAATGGCTTCTATGCCGGTGGCACATAAAAAGCACCATCCGAACGTGGCCAATGCCAGCACCGCCCCGACTGGCTTCTGTGCCGGTGGCACATAAAAAGCACCATCCGAACGTGGCCGATGCCAGCACCGCCCCGACTGGCTTCTGTGCCGGTGGCACATAAAAAGCACCATCCGAACGTGGTCGATGCCAGCACCGCCTTGACTGGCTTCTGTGCCGGTGGGACATAAAAAGCACCAACCGATCGTGGGATCCCGGAACATCTCACTGTGCTTGAGGAGACCTGTTGAGTCAAGTGCATGTACATGAGAATCGAACCAAATATCAATGGAAACAGTAGTTGTGATACCTGTGGCGGTGATACATAAAAAGCACCATCCGAACGTGGCCGTTGCCAGTGCAGCCTCCACTGGCTTCTGTGCCGGTGGCACATAAAAAGCTCCATCCGAACGTGACCGATGCCAACCCCGCCTCGAATGGCTTCTGTGCCGGTGGCACATAAAAGGCACCATCCGAACGTGGCCGATGCCAGCACCGCCCCGACTGGCTTCTGTGCCGGTGGCACATAAAAAGCACCATCCGACCATGGCCGACGCCAGCACCGCCTCAGCTGGCTTCTGTGCCGGTGGCACATAAAAAGCACCAACCAATCGTGGGATCCCAGAACATCTCGCTGTGCTTGAGGAGACCTGTTGAGTCAAGTGCATGTACATGAGAATCGAACCAAATATCAATGGAAACAGTAGTTGTGATACCTGTGCCGGTGACACATAAAAAGCACCATCCGAACGTAGCCGTTGCCAGTGCAGCTTTTACTGGCTTCTGTGCCGGTGGCACATAAAAAGCACCATCCAAACGTGACCGATGCCAACCCCGCCTCGAATGGCTTCTGTGCCAGTGGCACATGAACATTGAACCGAATATCAATGGAAACAGTAGTTGTGATACCTGTGCCGGTGACACATAAAAAGCACCATCCGAACGTGGCCGTTGCCAGTGCAGCCTCCACTGGCTTGCAGGTGGCACATAAAAAGCTCCATCCGAACGTGACTGATGCCAACCCCGCCAGCACCATCCGAACGTGGCCGTTGCCAGTGCAGTCTCCACTGGCTTCTGTGCTGGTGGCACATAAAAAGCTCCATCCGAACGTGACCGATGCCAACCCCGCCTCGAATGGCTTCTGTGCCGGTGGCACATAAAAGGCACCATCCGAACGTGGCCGATGCCAGCACCGCCCCGACTGGCTTCTGTGCCGGTGGCACATAAAAAGCATCATCCGAGCGTGGCCGACGCCAGCACCGCCTCGACTGGCTTCTGTGCAGGTGGCACATAAAAAGCACCAACCGATCGTGGGATCCCGGAACATCTCGCTGTGCTTGAGGAGACCTGCTGAGTCAAGTGCATGTACATGAGAATCGAACCAAATATCAATGGAAACAGTAGTTGTGATACCTGTGCCGGTGACACATAAAAAGCACCATCCGAACGTAGCCGTTGCCAGTGCAGCTTTTACTGGCTTCTGTGCCGGTGGCACATAAAAAGCACCATCCAAACGTGACCGATGCCAACCCCGCCTCGAATGGCTTCTGTGCCAGTGGCACATGAACATCGAACCGAATATCAATGGAAACAGTAGTTGTGATACCTGTGCCGGTGACACATAAAAAGCACCATCCGAACGTGGCCGTTGCCAGTGCAGCCTCCACTGGCTTGCAGGTGGCACATAAAAAGCTCCATCCGAACGTGACTGATGCCAACCCCGCCAGCACCATCCGAACGTGGCCGTTGCCAGTGCAGCCTCCACTGGCTTCTGTGCCGGTGGCACATAAAAAGCTCCATCCGAACGTGACCGATGCCAACCCCTCCTTGAATGGCTTCTGTGCCAGTGGCACATAAAAAGCACCATCCGAACGTGGCCGATGCCAGCACCGCCCCGACTGGCTTCTGTGCCGGTGGCACATAAAAAGCATCATCCGAGCGTGGCCGACGCCAGCACCGCCTCGACTGGCTTCTGTGCAGGTGGCACATAAAAAGCACCAACCGATCGTGGGATCCCGGAACATCTCGCTGTGCTTGAGGAGACCTGCTGAGTCAAGTGCATGTACATGAACATCGAACCAAATATCAATGGAAACAATAGTTGTGATACCTGTGCCGGTGACACATAAAAAGCACCATCCGAACGTAGCTGTTGCCAGTGCAGCCTCCACTGGCTTCTCTGTCGGTGGCACATAAAAAGCACCAACCGATCGTGGCCGATGCCAGCACCGCCTTGACTGGCTTCTGTGCCGGTGGCACATAAAAAAGCACCAACTGATCGTGGCCGATGCCAGACCCCTCTGGCACCTGTGCAGGTGGCACGTAAAAAGCACCCACTACACTCGCGGAGTGGTTGGCGTTAGGAAGGGCATCCAGCTGTAGAAACACTGCCAGATCAGACTGGAGCCTGGGGCAGCCCCTGGCTCCCCAGACCCCGGTCAAACCGTCCAACCCGTGCTAGGCCGGAGAACGGACGTTAAACGATGATGATGATGATGATGATGATGATGTATATATATCATCATCATCATCGTCATTTAGCGTCTGCTTTCCATGCTAGCATGGGTTGGACGGTTCAACTGGGGTCTAAGAAGCCAGAAGGCTGCATCGGCCCAGTCTGATCTGGCAGTGTTTCTACAGCTGGATGCCCTTCCTAACGCCAACCACTCCGTGAGTGTAGTGGGTGCTTTTTACATGCCACCCGCACAGGAGCCATGCGGAGCTGGCAAACGGCCACGGATGGATGGTGCTTTTTATGTGCCACCGGCACGGGGGGCAGGCGAGGCTGGCAACAGCCACGAATGGATGGGGCTTTTGATTTGATTTGATTTTGATTTTCACTTGCCTCAACGGGTCTTCACAAGTGGAGTTTTGTGTCCCAAGAAGGAAAGGTATGTATAAGTCAACTGGCTACATACCAGGTAGAGGCCACTGGTTATGGTTTCACTAGTCTTACTGGGTCTTCTCACGCACAGCATACTTCCATAGGTCTCGGTCTCTAGTCATTTCCTTGGTGAGACCTAAAGTTCAAAGGTCGTGCTTCACCACCTCGTCCCAGGTTTTCCTGGGTCTACCTCTCCCACAGGTTCCCTCAACCGCTAGGGTGTGGGACTTTTGCACACAACTATCTTCATCCATTCTCGTCACATGACCATACCAGCACAAACGTCTCTCTTGCACACCACAACTGATGCTTCTTAGGTCCAACATTTCTCTCAAGGTACTTACACTCTGTCGAGTATGAACACTGACATTACACATCCATCCGAGCATACTGGCTTCATTTCTTGCGAGCTTACGGATATCCTCAGCAGTCACAGCCCATATTTCACTACCATGTAGCATGGCTGTTCGTACACGTGCATCATACAGTCTGCCTTTTACTCTGAGCGAGAGGCCTTTAGTCACCAGCAGGGGTAAGAGCTCTCTGAACTTTGCCCAGGCTATTCTTATTCTAGCAGTTACATTTTCAGCACACCCACCCCCGCTACTGACTTGGTCACCTAGGTAGCGGAAGTTATCAACTACTTCTAGTTTTTCTCCCTGGAATGTGGTAGATGTTGGTCTCGGCACATTTTCAGTGTTTATTGCTCCTGAGCATCTGCCACAAACAAAAACTATTTTCCTAGTTAGCCTTCCTTTGATATTGCTGCACCTCTTATGTATCCCTAGCTTACACTTGGTGCATCTTATAGAGTTTCTACCTACACCTTTTCTACAGATCGAGCAGGGCCATCTACCTGAAGGCGTTTGTGATTGGTCTACCTTCCTACTTATTAGGACTTTGGTTTTGGCTAGGTTGATTCTAAGGCCCTTCGATTCTAATCCTTGCTTCCACACCTGAAACTTCTCCAGTTCTGATAGTGACTCAGCAATTAGAGCAAGGTCATCAGCATAGAAGAGCTCCCAGGGGCATCCTGTCTTGAATTCCTCCGTTATAGCCTGGAGGACTATGATAAATAGGAGGGGACTGAGGACTGAACCTTGGTGGACCCCAACCTCTACTCGGAATTCTTCACTGTCGCAAGAAATTTGAAAAGCTACACGCGAAACCGGTCATTCTTTTAAATTATGTCATTATAAGAGAAAAAATTTCTTTTTTAATTTTCTAATATTCTTCAGACATATTGACGCAAATATATATATTTTTTAACATTTAAGCCTTCTGTAGTTTTTTCACTCTTTACTTTTATCTATATATTCACCCACGTGCTTTCACAAACCAACTTTCTTATCTATATTTATCTTATCTTATATATATAATATATATATATATATATATATATATATATATATATATGCATATATATATATATATATATAATATATATATATATATAATATATATATTATATATATATATAAACGTATATATGGATACAGGACATCACAAACAGTAAACAATATACAAAAACAAAGTTGAATATGCAAACAATGAGAAAAACAAATGGAAAACACGGCAAGTAACATAAAGAACGACCCTTCATATATTACATATATATATATATATATATATATATATATATATATATATATATATATATATATATATATACATATATACATATATATATAATATATATATATATATATATATATATATATATATATATATATATATATATATATATGTATGTATGTATGTATGTATGTATATATATTATAAAATTAGGGACTAAAACTCCAAATTTACAGGGAAAAATTCAATTTAGTATTAAATCAAATTTCACAATATAAATATATAATATATATAAACTTTTTTTGTACTTTTTGTGATCTAGATATATGTTTTACAATATATTTTATTTTTTCTATATGATATGGTTTTGTCTATCATTGTTTGAATTATATAACAGTGGTTTTCCTCTAATTTATATATAATATATATATATTATATATATATATATATATAATGTAATACACACACACACACACAAAATTTAGGGAATGGAGTAGATAAAATCCAGGCTACATATGTTTCATAGCTAGCAAAACCTAGTAAATTATCCAAATGTGGGATAGACCACAAGCTACTTTTCAGGTTAAGGATACCTTGATTATATGAAATTCACATTATCATTTGGAGATCCTGTATAAACTCGCAGGGATTCAATCAATATGTGCAGAAAGCATTCAACTGAAAGGCATAGAAAATATTCAGTTGAAATGCATAGGAAAATATTCAATTGCAATGCGTAGAAAGTACAGTGCGAGTGGAAAACGTATTTGTGAAAAAGAAGTAAAAATAGAAGTATATAAATATATATATATATATATGGGAGTGGATAAGTTTGTTATGGAGAAGATTATGAGTAAAGTGGGGCAGGTGGGAAGAGAAGGTTTGGTATTGAAACTGGCCTTTATGAAATTTGGGGTTGATTGTAGTATAAATAAGTAAACATTTAAACAGAGTCAAAAGGATGAAGATATAGGAGTGGTATTTGAAATGGATAGGGTGGGGGAAGTAAAGGAGAGGTAGGTGGAAGATAATGTATTTTCAGTCAACATAGAAGACTTAGTTTCACCCATTGAGTTGATAGTGGTAATTTAATTTTAAAATCTAGGGATGGCAAGTGAAGTGGGAGATAGTAGTAGCTTAAATCTGAGATTATGTGAGTGTGTATTAGCGCACATGTGTGTATATGTTGTGCAACTGTAGTATCTAGTAGATATGTATGTGTGAGTATTTGTATATTATCATGTGCAGATGGGATGTGTGTGGAGATACAAAAGTTATGAAATGTTTCTCGAGTAGGGCAAAGATGAGTTTGAGTGAAGTGGAATGGAAACAGGTATCTCCTAACAACAATGTAAGCTTCATATTATCAAGGTATCCTTGGCCTGAAGAGTAGCTTGTGGTCTACCTCTCGTTTGGATAATTTATTACTTCTGAGCCTGGATTTCATCTACTCCATTCCCTAAATTTTGGATGTTTATTCATATATACAGCAACTTCTGTTGCTAAATGTCTTTCTGTATCTATAGAGAGAAAGTATTGACAGCCACAAGTGTGATTAATGGAGAAGAATAAAATAGTAAATAATTATATTGTGTTGGAAATATATTTCACTCTCTTGAAGTTTAAATATTCCCGCTATAGGGCTTTTACAACAGTGAATTATTATCGCCCACAACCACCGCACAATAATAATATTAGATATTATTAATCAGATATTTATTATGTTAATTTATATATATGTGTATGTGTATAAATATATATATATATATATATATATATATAATGTGTGTATAAATATATACAGTGCCGCCCCGACTGGCCTCGTACCGGTGGCACGTAAAAAGCACCATCAGATCGTGGCCGTTGCCAGCTTCGTCTGGCACCTGTGCTGGTGGCACGTAAAAAGCACCCACTACACTCATGGAGTGGTTGGCGTTAGAAAGGGCATCCAGCCGTAGAAACATTGCCAGATCAGACTGGGCCTGGTGCAGCCTTCTGGCTTTCCAGACCCCAGTTGAACTGTCCAACCCATGCTAACATGGAAAGCGAACGCTAAATGATGATGATGATGATGATGATGATAAAGTGTATATATCGATATTTGAATATATATGTGTGTGTGTATATATATAATGTGTATACATATGTATACATAATGCGTATATATATATATATATGTGTGTATGTATATAATGCGTATATATGTGCATATATATTTAATGCGTATGTATATATATAATCTGTGCATATGTGATCAGATTGAGCTGAAAATTTGCACACCTATGTTAAAAGTGCTGGTGAGTTTGCATAGCAATTTTGAGTTTGCTCATTAGAAATGCGTGGCCTCCAGAGCAACATTCTTCATCTTTTAAAAAGGACTGTTTTATAGATATAGATTTCACACACACACACACACACACACACACACACACACACACACACACACACATACACACACACACACAACACACACACACATACACACACAACACACACACACACACACACACACACACACACACACACAAAGAGGTATATATGTTACATATAATAAAATGATTTCATCGATCTAAAATTGTAACAAACACTCACATGTACACACATTCATGCACTCGCACACACATATGTATGCCTAAGCAGAGATTTACATAAATAGTCTGCATGTATATTCTGTTAAGAACATAGTAGAGTACAGTATAAAGCTTGTCCACCTTCAAATTTCACCCTGTGCTATCCAGTAGTAGTATTATACGTACTTCCAGGTTTGTGTTAGGGCATCTGTCATGTGTGAATAGATAACTGAAAAAATTTCAAGTCAATGAGAAGGAGTATAGTTGGACATTTATTTTATATCGCTATTAATTGTTTCCACGCAATGTAATTCTCCAGGCATGCAGGTACTTGATTATGCAACCGTTTCCCAGCATTATGAGATGTAGTTGTGTTTCCTCAGGCGATATGTAAATATTGTCTCCGTGTGTGTGAATTCAGGTCATGACAGAGAGAGAGGATGTTCTTGAAGCCGAGAATTTGAACTTATGGAAACAATATTTACATCTCGCCTGAGGAAATACAACTAGATCTCATAATTCAGGGGAAACACTACCCCCCCTCTCTCTCTCTCTCTCTCTCTCGGTCTCACTCTGTCTGTAGCTCTCTTTCTCACTTTCGATTTACTCAATTTTTAATACCTCCACCGAAAGAATACATATTCAGAAGATGCTCTCGTCTAAATTTGCTAGTTCATGGTACGCCCGCCCTCCCAGCCCTCCACCTGTACCGGAAGTCCCTATCCTTTGCCATCCTTTGGTTGTCTCCCATGAACACTTCTAAAGGCTTTATGCCATCCCCGCCCCTATTTAGGGTTTATCTACTATGTAAGGTAGTGATCATATAGTGCAAAAAATATGATAGTGTAGTGTATGTATGTTGAATTGAAGGCTATTGTTTGTTTATGAATTCTGCCAAATGTGAGCTCTTTTTTCAGGTACATGACGCTGCTTTCACCCATCTCAATGTCTCAAGGGCCATACCTCCCATACACTCAGGGTTGGCACTCTCAATGTCGGCACACTGAAAGGTAGGTCTGGGGAGATTGTTGAGATGCTTGAACGGATATGTGTCGATATGTGCTGCATCCTAGGAGTAAGGTGGAGAGGAGGTTCCGCTAGGTTCCTCACAGGCAAAGAACACCAGTACAAGATTTCCTGGGCAGGGAACACTGACGGGATCGGGGACGTGGGCATACTTCTTGCGGAGAAATGGGTGGATAAGGTAAGGTAATCAGAGTATGCGACAGAATACTTAAGATTAGATTAGTGCTTCATCATGGGTTAGCAACCATTATCTTGGCCTATGCCCCTCAGCCAGGGCTACCCGATGGACAGAAAGACCGATTTACGACACCCTCCTGCAGACTACCTCGTTGACGAATGACAAGGACCTTCTCTTTGTGGCTGGTGACTTCAATGGACATGTTGGACAACATACAAGGGGCTTCCATGGCGTACACGAAGGCTACGGCTTTGGTTCCCACAATGAGGAGGGAACCAGGCTGCTGGAGTTCTGCGATGCAAATGATCTTATGGTTTGCAATACTGACTTCAGGAAACCTGCTAGTCACCTAGTCACCTACCATTCTGGCAGACACACTAGCCAAATTGACTACATTCTCATCAGAAAAAGGGAAAGATGGCTGCTTATAAATGCCAAAACCTTCCCAGGCAAAGGATGTACCCCACAACATAGAATGGTAGTTAGTGACTTCAGGATCAGGGCAAAGTGGATGCCCAGAAGACGACCAGCATGGAGGAGAAGGGTCTGGAAGCTTAAAGATCTTGCGAATGGAAAGAGATTTAGAGACATATTACTCGAAGCCTTTGACGAAATAGAAGGGGATATAGCTTCACACGATGTAGAAGACAACTGGAGGCTTCTATAAGACAACACCTGCTGAGGGCCACCGACTAGATCTGTGGATAGTGCAAAGTCCCCTCTCAACCCAAAATAACGTGGTGGTGGAATAATGTTGTTGACAGGGCTATTAGAGAAAAGAAACAGTCTTGGAAGGACTGGAAGAACGGTGGTAGTAGGGAATTGTATCAGACAGCCAGGAGGGAAGCTAGGAGACAGGTTTATTCCACCAGAAGGGAAGCATATGAGAAAAAATTTGCCAATGTTCTGCGCCGTGAGGATCAAAGACTTGAGGTATTTCGTGCTGCAAGACAGTGTGTGAGAGAGAATCGTGATGATGTAGGAGAGAAATGTGCCCGCATGGATGAAGGTTCACTCGCACTAAATGAGGCTGCAAAGGTTGCTGAATAAAGAAAATGAATGAGAGAAAGAGAGTCTGCTGAATGTCGACCCAACAGAGGGACCAGCTATCCGAGTTGACAGTACCTTTGTAGATAAAGCAATTAAGCGTATGAAGACAGGGAAAGCCCCTGGCCCATCAAGAATCACTGCAGAGATGCACAAAATATCTGGCAGTGTCGGCTATAGCCTGGTCACCCGTATAGTTAACCAGGTGATACACAAAGGAGTATGATACACAATGACTTGTGTAGCAGCACTATAGTCAACTGCTACAAAGGTAAAGATGACGCTTTAGATACAAATAATTACAGAGGTATCAAGTCGTTGGATCAGGTAATGAAGGTCACAGAGAGGGTCATAGCCCAACTAATTAGGGAGAGTCAGTTTAGATGAGATGCAGTTTGGGTTTGTGCCAGGTAAAAGCACCACTGATGGTATATTTCTGGTAAGACAGCTGCAGGAGAAAAGCTTAACCAAAGATAAACCTCTGTACCTGGTTTTCGTTGACATGGAGAAAGCCTTTGACAGGGTCCCCCTATCCCTTATCTGGTCGTTAATGAGGAAACTAGGGATAGATGAATGGTTAGTGAGAGCCGTGCAAGCCATGTACAGGGACACTGTCAGTAAGGTGAGGGTTGGCAACGAGTACAATGAAGAATTCCGGGTAGATATAGGGGTCCACCAAGGTTCAGTCCTCAGCCCCCTCCTATTTATCATAGTCCTCCAGGCAATAACAGAGGAATTCAAGACAAGATGTCCCTGGGAACTCCTCTATGCTGACGGCCTTGCTCTAATTGCTAAGTCACTATCAGAACTAGAGGAGAAGTTCTAGGTGTGGAAACAAGGATTAGAATCAAAAGGCCTTAGAGTCAACCTAGCTAAAACCAAAGTCCTAATAAGTAGGAAGGTAGACAAGTCACAAGCACCTTCAGGTAGATGGCCCTGCTCGATCTGTAGACAAGGCATAGGTAGAAACTCTATAAGATGTACCCAGTGTAAGATACGGACACATAAGAGATGCGGCAATATCAAAGGAAGGCTGACTGGGGAGATAGTTTTTGTATATGGCTGAAGCTCAGGAGCAATAAACATTGAAAATGTGCAGAGAACAGCTTCCGCCACATTCCAGGGAGAAAAGCTAGAAGTAGTTGATAACTTCCGTTACATTGGTGACCAAGTCAGTAGCGTGGGAGGGTGCACTGAAAGTGTAGGTGCTAGAATAAGAATAGTCTGGGCAAAGTTCAGAGAGCTCTTACCTCTGCTGGTGACAAAGGGCCTCTCACTCAGAGTAAAAGGTAGACTGTATGACGCATGTGTATGAACAGCCATGCTACATGGCAGTGAAACATGGGCCATGACTCACAAGGAATGAAGCCAGTATGCTCTGATGTATGTGTAAGTGTTCATACTCGACAGAGTGTAAGTACCTTGAGAGAAAAGTTGGACCTAAGAAGCATCAGATGTGGTGTGCAAGAGAGACCACTGCGCTGGTTTGGTTACGTTGCAAGAATGGATGAAGATAGCTGTGTGAAAAAGTTCCACACCCTAGCGGTTGAGGGAATCTGTGGAAGAGGTAAACCCAGGAAAACCTGAGATGAAGTGATGAAGCAAGACCTTCAAACATTAGACCTCATTGAGGCAATAACTAGTGACCGAGACCTTTGGAAATATGCTGCGCATATTACACTGAAGACCCAGCAAACCAAGTGAGACCATAACCTCGTAGCCTATGCCAGGGTGTAACAAGCCCACTTATGCATACCTTTCCTTCATTAGACACTAAACTATGCTTGCGAAGATCTGTTGAAGCAAGTGAAATCGAAATCAAATTCGACGACTGGCATCCATGCTCCTGGAGCACTAAGAGCGTGATCGTTGCCATATGAGCGTGATCGTTGCCAGAGCAGCTAAGTGGCTTCCATGCCGGTGGCACGTAAAAAGCACTATTCGAGCGTGATCGTTACAATGTCGCCTTACTGGCACGTGGAAAAACATTTGAGCGAGGTCGTTGCCAGTGCCGCTGGACTGTCTCTTTTGCAGGTGGCATGTAAAAAACACCATTTGAGCATGGCCATTGCCAGTACTTCCTGACTGACCCTCGTGTCAGTGGCACGTAAAAGCACCTACTACACACTCTCGGAGTGGTTGGCGTTAGGATGGACATCCAGCTGTAGAAACTCTGCCAGATCAGATTGGAGCCTGGTGCAGCCATCTGGTTTGCCAGTCCTCAGTCAAATCGTCCAACCCATGCTAGCATGGAAAGCAGATGTTAAACGATGATGATGATGAGTTGAATAATCAAGTACCTGCATTCCTGGAGAACTACATTGCATGGAAACAATTGTAGTGATAGAAAATGATTGTCCAACCGTACTCCTTGTTGACTCCAAATATTTTCAATTACATTGGGTCATCCCACAAATAATACGTTTTGTATACTTCTTTTACTTTTCAAACTTAAGATAAACAAAGTTCTTTTTTAATCTAAACTATATTCTCTTTCATTTGCTACAAGGCTCTTCCATCTATCTGGTAGACTTGCAAGGTCCCTCTTTCAAAATTCACTCCTCCAGAGCTGTTCTCACCTCGTCAACAGAATTCATATATTTTCCATCCAAATGATTTTGAAGACTGCAGAATAAACGATAATCAGATGGAGCAATATCCAGTAAATATGGTAGGTGGGGCATTGTTTTCCATTCAAACTGCTCCAGCCTTTGGGATGTCATCCTCGTTGTATGTAGCCAAGCATTATCTTGATGGAAGAACTTTTGTCTTGAAACCAAATATTGTAATTTTTCTTCTAGTACCTACTTAAGCTGCTCAAGATGTTTGCAGTAGATCTCCTTTGTTATCATTTGGTTTGAGTTTAAAAGTTCAAAAGGGACTAAACTGTTCATATCCCACCAAACAGATAACAACACCTTATGTGGGTGAAGACTTTCTTTAGCCTGGGATACCGATGTGTTTCCTTTCCCTACTACTATCTTCAGCGCTTGACATTTTTATAGAGAACCCATTTCTCGTCATCGGTCACTATTCAGTCCAAAAAAGGTTTATTCGTGAGACATAACAGCAGAGAAGAGCACACATTTACTCTCTGCACGTAATTAGACTCAGAAAGTTTGTGAGGAACCTATTCACCCAATTTGCAGACTTTTCCAATGGTACGCAGGTGTTGAATGACCAAATTCAAGCTTTTCTGCTAGTTCCTCAACAGTTATGATGGGATTTTGTTCTACCAGGGTTCACAGGGCATTGTCATTGAGCTCTACAGATCTTCCAGGACAAGGTTCATCTTCTAGGCTGTAATTTCTGGCTTGAAATTTCTGAAACCACCGTTGACACTGGCTTACACTTATTGTCCGATCTCCATATACTGCATTAATATTCCGCATACTTTCCATTGTGTTGTTGCCTTTATTGAACTCATAAAGAAAAATAGGCCAAACACGCCCCTTTGTCACTTCCATTATAGCTTTGAAAAAATAACTGTTAAAATCGAACTGCACTCTTCAAAACATGCACTAAGAATAAGTACAAGGTAAAATTAATACCTGCTTTTATAGCAAGTTGATGCAGGCAGTTTATCCTGTGCTCCTCTGACTTTTAGTTCATGCAACTGAAAAAGCCACATTATTTATATATATATATATATATATACATATATATATACATATATATACATATATATATATATCTGTAAATGTAATATGTGACAATTATTCGGTAGCCATGATAAAACTCAGAGTTTCGGATGCCGAGGTGGAAACCCACGCCGCTATCTCTTCAGTTATCCAGCCATCGGAAAAATGCTATGAAAAATGACCGTTATACAAAGGGAAATTACTGTGTGATTGACCGTTATTAAGACAAAAAAGCTATTCGAATGACCGCTAAGTAAAGGAGTAAAGTAAGGGGGTAAAAAGTTCATAGTATTCACGTAAGTGCACCTGTTCATATCTACACATGTGCGCCTGCACACCCACGTATGTGCGCCTAAAACTATACATTCATTCACCCTCACTTGAAAACGTACACATCCGCACTCGCATCCTTCGCCAAATGTATATGCATATACATACAAACCCACACACACGCACCGTAAAGGTTCATGCACACGTCTACATATGCACAAGCACAAGAAAAAACAGGGCTAAGGGTAACAATACAGAAAAACGGCATAAGGGAGTATGCAAAGAGTAAACTGCGTCTACATACGCACATACCCTTATGCACGCACACACACGCCCACATACGCACATACCCGCACACGTCTATATATGCACACACACACGCACGCACAAAAAGGATTATACATGCGTCTAACACAAGAAAAAACAGGGCTAAGGGCAAAAATACAGGAAAATGTGTAAAAACACTGAGTAGAATATGTCTATATAAGCACGTACTCGCATGCACACACACACGCACATATCTATATACCGACATACCCGCACACACGCACACATTCACATGTGCCCACAAAAGATTCAATATACACATCTATATACGCACAGGGAAAAATGTAGGGTGGAAAGTAGAATACAGAAAAAACTATGTGTAAAAAATATATAAGCAATAAACCTATAAACCAAAATATATATATAAATGGAGTTAAACGCAGATGTTACCCCTCCTCTTTCTATAGGATACCTTTGACGTTATATCCTCTAATGTTTTTTAAAATCTTAATAGCATTCAGTTAATCACTATACATATCAATCATATTCTGTTAAAATGTCTTATTGACGAGTTTCATTTCTTCATTTCCCCGAAGAGATTATATTGTTTTACACCATTTTATTCCTATGGAATAATACCAGTGATATCTTCGAAACATGTGTCGGAAGTTATTCAACACCTGCGTTTAACTCCATTTATTTGTTTATATATATTATACAAACTATTTCACGTAAACCCGGAGTTTCTACATTTAAAATCACGGAGTTACACCTATTTTGTTTGATTTTTTGCTACCCTGGTAACTATTTATCTATTTTTCCGTGTTAATTGTTAACAAGGGGAAAACACAGACACACACACACACACACACATATATATATATACCAGAGTAAGTGAAGGTACATGGCCTAACGGTTAGAACAGCGGACTCGCAGTCAAGGGATCGCGGGTTCGAATCTCATACCGGGTGATGTGCGTGTTTATGAGCAAAACACCTAAGCTCCACGCGGTTCCAACAGAAGGTAATGGCAAACCTCTGCTGACTCTTTCGCCATAACTTTCTCTCACTCTTTCCTCCTGCATCTTGCAGCTCACCTGTGACTGACCGGTGTCCTGTCCAGGTGGAGAACCTATACACCAAGGAACTGGCCCTAATGAGCCAGGCATGGCTCAAGAAGGAACAAATAATACCAGAGTAAGCACATAAATGAGAAACAAGGTGGAAAAATAGTACCCGAATACCAGAGGTAGAATAATATGCTTTAATGAAAAGCAGCAAAAATACCACAAAAACTGTTGCTCAGAGTTTCACGTTCCCGTTCGTCAGACAGTTTTGTTTAGAATCTAAACAAATCTATCCGATGAATGGGAATGTGAAACTTTGAGTAACAGTTTTTGTGATATTTTTGCTGCTTTTTAATAAATTATCTATCTATCTATCTATCTATCTATCTATCTATCTATCTATCTATCTATCTATCTATCTATCTATCTATCTATCTATCTCTATCTATCTATCTATCTATCTATCTATCTATCTATCTATCTATCTATCTATCTATCTATCTATCTCTCTCTATATATATATATGCATATATGTATATATATGTATATAATATAGATAATATATATGTGCATATATACACATGTATATGTACATATACGTATGTATATATGCATATATATATTATTTATATTATTATATGATTGAACGCCACGCATCCATTTCCAAGTATGGTGTACGTACACTTTGGTCTCTTATATGTAAGTATATATTTATCTAAATCTTTTATGGCTTTATTCTTTCTTTCTATCAGCCCTTTCACCCTTATTCATTCACTCCACTCTTCGTTCTTTTGTTCCCTCTCTCTCACATTTCCCTGCCTTCTCTTCTTGTTCACTTTCCCTCCTCTTTTCACTTCACTGTGTCCCTGCCATTTTTTCTCGCCCCTCCTTAATTCTTCTGTCCCTCTACCTCTACCTCTCTCTCTTGTCTCCCCACGTGACCGGTGTTCAGCCAAGCCAGATCTTTCTTTCTTGGTTCAACCGTCGTCTATGCAACATCTATATTCTTCCTTGGGCCTGTGAAATCTTGTATCCCTGCCATGTATTTCCACACATACCTGCCTAATTTAATTCGTCCTTAGTCGAAAGACACCTGTTGTTATGTCCTGTTATTTGTATTTGTGTAACATTCTCCGTATACATTTGCTAGTTTCTTCCAAGGAATCTAATGCTCTTAGTTTAGTTTTTCCTTGGGGCTGGCCAGATTGGAGCAATCTCGAGTATAACTAACCAAAATTGCAAAGGTAATCTGGAACTCTACTGAAGAAAGAAAACTCCGAATGACTGGTCCGTGTTTTCTTAGTATCGTCTTTCTGGATATTTTGTTGTCCCTTTTTTGTATCACCTAACTGTCTGGATGTTTTGCATTCTTGTCCCATTTTGTATTTTATATATATATATATAATATATATATATATATATATATATATATATATATATTTCCCTCCCGCATCCACGATACCAACCATGCTCTCCGGCTTTTCAACTCTTTCTCCTTTCCTCCCGGCTCATCCAAAATCCTTTTTACTATGGACATCCAGAGCCTCTATACCGTTATCCCTCACCACGAAGGACTGCAAGCACTTCAACACTTTCTCGACCTCCGCTCCAACCCTGAACCTGACACCTCCACACTCATTCGTCTGGCCGAACTTGTCCTTACTCTTAACTGCTTCTCGTTCATGGGCGAGTTCTACCATCAGGTCTCGGGAGTGGCTATGGGAACGCGAATGGGCCCCAACTATGCGAACCTGTTCGTTGGCTATGTTGAGGCCCAAATATTTTCTAATTTCACTGGTCCCACTCCTGAACTATACGGTCGTTACATTGACGACATTATCGGTGCCACCTCACTCTCCCGTGAACATCTAGATTCCTTCCTCTCTTTCGTTCAATCTTTCCATCCAGCCCTCCACTTCACTTCCACTATCTCCAACACCTCTGTCTCCTTCCTCGACATTTCGGTTAGCATTCTTCACTCCACTCTTACCACCTCCATTCACTACAAACACACAGACTCACTACTATCCACACCGCCCTTGCCAGAGCACGTTCCGTGGACCGTGTATCTGCTCTCTCTCCCCGAACCCGCCCTGTAGTCTCCCGCCTCCCTTTTCCCCTCACTTACCACCCCACGCACCATTCTTCGAGCTTTCCGTCATCTCCAGTCCGACCCGTCCACTTCACACCTCTTCCCTAACCGACCCTCTCCTCTTTCAAACGAGCCCATAACCTTCGAGACCTTTTGGTCCATAGCTCCTTCCCTGACCCTACCTCCCAACCTGGCTCGTTCCCCTGCTCCCGCCCACGTTGCCGGACTTGCCCTTACCTCTCCAACACCACCCTCCTCACTGGCACCCATCATCGACCCTATCGCATCATCAACTCCTTCACCTGCACCTCCAGCAATATCATGTATTGCGTCTTTTGCTCTCTCTGCCATTCCCTGTACATCGGACAAACGGGACGCCGCTTGGCTGACCAGTTCGCGGAACACCTCCGTGACATCCGCCTTGCCAACGACACACCGGTCTCACGCCATTTCCGCTCCACCGGTCACTCCTTGCAACACCTCTCTGTGTTCGGTTTGTCCTTGCACAGAGGCCATCCGGATTCCCGTTTGCACCGTGAACAGGAATTAATCTTCTCTCTTCGCTCTTATACGCCATTTGGTCTCAACTCTCCCCCTCCTCATCTAACCCCCCTCCTCATCTAACCTCCCCCCGACCCCTACTTCTCTTCAGTCCTTCATCCTTTCACCCCTACTCCTCTTCCCTTCTTCCCTCTTTCTCTCTGCTCCCTCTCTCCCCCCTCTCCCTCTATCCTCCCTCCTCCTCTTCCCTCCTCTTCTCCTCTCCTTCCTTCTCCCCCTTCTCTCCCCTCCTCTTCTCCTCTCCTTCCTTCTCCGCCTTTCCCTCCTCTTCTCCCCTTTCTTTCTCCCCCTCCCCTGTCTCCCCCTCACCTCTCCCTCTTACCTCCCCCCTCTTCTCTCATCTCCTCTCTCTACACTACACCATACGACTTTACACATCACATCATATATACATACACACGTCCAGACCTCTCATACGCACTAATACTCTCTCTCATACACACACACACACTCTTATGTTGGAGCAAGGTCATTTAACCCTATTATCTCCCCTAATTTCGCTCTTGCGTCTCACGTTTGATCTTTGACTTCTGGCCGAAATCAGATCGCCATGTTGATTCGCTAGCCTCTGCACGCATGTTTTTTCTCTCCTTCTTTCTGTGTTTCTTCTCTGTGTATCTTTCTGTTGAAGAGCGTAGGCTCGAAACGTTAAAGACTTGTTTTATTTATATTTCCTGAGCGCCATACTAATACAATTGTTTGTTTATATTCCACCTGCCTTCGTCTTTTGTTTATTTCCGTAAACCTACCTTCGTCTTTTGTCTATTTTCATAAAGCTTCCCGTTATATATATATATATATATATACATATATAGAAACAGAGATGTGAAATGGAACAAAATGTACAAGCACAACCGAAATAATCAACTTATCAAAGAAAATCATAAGTATTACACAAACTAAAATTCTAGCAAGAGGTTTAAAGTTTACTCCAACCCTTCACAGATCGAACCCAAATGAAATTAAGGATAACACTATGGATTTCTGCCGAAAATTATGCTTCACAGAAGCACTTCATAACTACACCAGCGAAGATGTCTCAATAGTAAAAAACAAAAGTGAATACTGTCCTACAAAAGGCAGAAATAAAGCACTTGATGCTTTTTGTAAACACATTACCAGCTTTCCTTTTAATACCCTACAAAAACAACCTTAATGTAAATGCATGGAAATACATAATTGAGTTAAAAAATGATATAAACCCCACCATTAAAGAAGCTGACAAAGAAGTGCAGTAGTGGTGATGGACACAGAGTACTACAAAAATGTAATACTCTCCATGTTGGAAAATAATATTTACTATGAGAAAATAGTACAATACAACCCACAGAAGATACTTAAAAACTAATCCTCCTTACTTCAAATACATGGAAAGG
The DNA here is from genome assembly GCF_006345805.1 of Octopus sinensis. Taxonomy (NCBI): domain Eukaryota; kingdom Metazoa; phylum Mollusca; class Cephalopoda; order Octopoda; family Octopodidae; genus Octopus; species Octopus sinensis. The sequence goes on from NC_043003.1 coordinate 87,511,512, forward strand.
GCCTCACTAAAAATGAAATTGATTATTTATCCAATTTTAAATACAGACCTAGTCTATTCTATTGATTACCTAAAATACACAAAAATCTACATATTTGTAAAGCTTGCAAAGATTCTCCAAGCCTATGCATTAATGTTCCTCCCCCTACTGACCTCAAATTGAGATCCATCATTGCTGGCCCTGCTTGTGAAACCCACCATTTGAGCAACTTCCTCGACATCTAACTCAAACCGTTTCTAAAATATGTGAAGTAGAGAAATATTACTTAGAGAATTCTTGTATGCAAACGATGTTGACTTTTTGGCTCACTCTTTGGATGACATGCAACACATCATGAATTGTTTTGCAGCATCTTGTAATGCTTTGGCATGGAAATTAATTTAAAAAAAGACCAAGGTAATTTTCACCCCATCACCAGGGGAAGCATATATCAATTTAAATATAATAGTTCATGGAACTAGGTGGAGTGTAGTTGACACTTTTGTTTACCTGGGTAGTACATTATCAAAGGATGGTTCACTGGATGCAGAATTACACCTGCATGTTCAGGAGGCCTCTGTAGCCTTTGGAAAACTTGGAAAGAGAGTGTGGCCAACTCAAGGCATCAATATGAAGACCAAGATTAGTGTGTACAAGGCCTGCATTCTAAGTGCTCGGTTGTACTCTTTCGAAACTGGACAGTACATAGTAAGCACCTTAATTTGCTTGAACACTTTAACCAAAAATATTTAAGAAGAATTCTAAACATCAAATGGCAACAGAAATTACCAAACACGCAAATCCTTATAGATGCTGGCTTCATGAGCATTGAATATATTATCATATCCTCTTAAATGTGCTGGGTAGGCCATGTTGTGCACATGAATGATGAAATACTCCCAAAACAACTATTTTACAGTCAATTGCACACTGGGAAATGCACTCAGCACAAACCAAGAAAAATGAAGATCAGAACTTTGAAGTGCTTTCTTTAAAGAGGGGTAAACAGAGAGGATATGTGAAGAAAGGTGGCAGAATGTTTGACGAGAGACGTCTTCATCATGAAAAACTTAAGCGCCAGCTTTAAAAAGGCCACAGTATGAACATCAAAAAGAACCTAGCGAGCTGGATTTGTGAGGTGTATGGTCGTTGACTGCTCTCTAAATCTCAGTACATCACTCATTTAAAATCACAAAAAAGCCAACTATAAGTAGTTCTGTCCCTCCAATGCTAAGTGAGATTTGTGGTGTGCAAAAGGATCTGCAAATCAATATGATGGAGGTATGTTGGATTGTTGGTATGGCCGTAGAATAGGATTATAACATCTTTTTGATATATATATATATTATATATATATATATATATATATATATATATATATTTATATATATATGAGGGTGCATGTCCTAGTAGTTGTACACACAATCTAGCAACTATGACTTCAATTCCTAGACCAAGTGATCTAGGAGACATTTTCACTTCACTGCTCCTACAACAATCTCCACTCCTCAGATCTAAATAGTTGCTTATAGAGCTTCACCTATTCTGTGTTTTACTCCAATAGTTGTGCTACACAATTTTTCTATCTTTAAATGTTAATTCTGAGAAATTTATTTCAGGCGTGAATCAATTATTTTGATTGATGAAAACTCAGAAAAGGAAAAGAAAAATCAGTGAGCAGCAATCAACATAAGCGGTCACCAAATTGAAAAGAAAATGACATGAATGTGTTTTGGAATTTTAAAAAGTTCCGTTATTTTTCTAAAGATATTTTTCAAACATGACTGGACTGGATGACTGTCATTCGAACTTATTCTACCAAGGTTTCTCTATGTGGTCATTTAACCAGCTATAAATACATCTCTCACTCTGCTGTTAATATAACATTGTCCTCGCTGATATTAAAATTGTTAACGACTGGAAGATTATCTCTTTGGAATCAAATACTTGCAAGATATATCTAAATCCCCGATAACAGCAAATACATATGTAGACAACAACAATAAATAGACAGAATGGAAAAGCACAGATGACTACCAAACCATAGGTGGAACACCAACATTATGATCAACAGACCAGAAATACCTACCATATCTCCAGACTATTAGGTTCTCTCAATATTTAAAAAATATCAGAAATCATTCAAATCAAAAATATTTATTTGAAATATAAAACAAAAGCAAGAGCATAAAATAATTTAAAAATTTTTTATTCAATATTTTTTCTCCACCTTCAAAGAATTATTCATATGTATATGTATGTATGCATGCATGTACATGTCTGTGCATTGGCAATGTATGTATGTGTGCATATATACGTAAATATGCATATGTGCATGTGTGTATGTATATATAAACACACATATACACACTACATATATATGTAAAGGTGTGTGTATCATCTATACATGCACATATGCATATGCAATAACTGGCTTTCAAATTTGAGCAAGAATATGAGATGAAATCTAAGCATTGTTGGCTCAGATAGCAGCTCGCTTGCTAGTGACAGCCTGGAAGCCTGACTTGATGCTTGTGACAGAACAGCAGGGACCACAGGTCTCACACTGTAAGAAGAACAGCCTCATGTCTTTCTGGAGCAAGGTCTTTGAAGACTAGTGGGTATGGTAAGTGACGTATTCCTTAATTTATTTCCTGACAAGTGTTTTTATCTGTTTATGTTGGAAACCTCCCTTGATGATTAATTGGGTGTTACCATCGATCAAACCTCTGTACCCAATTCAGCTAACAGAAAACCTAACACATGCTTAGGTTCTCTATAAAACAATCTGCATATTTCAGAGAAGTTAGCAAAAGATGCCTTCTTTGTGCTGTTTCTTAATACTTGAGGCAGTTTCATGATAAACCATTTCTTCTTTCCAGCAACCATGTCAGGGTTCTTCTCTCTTATAATGTCAAACACTCTTGTAAGTAACTCATAATATGTGTAATCACAATCAGAACCATACCAAGCCTTACTACAACCAATTTCATCATCATCATCCTCATCATCTGCCATTTCTTCCTCAACAGCTTGTTTTCTTCTTTTACCTCTGTGGCAATGATAAGTTTAGGTCATTGTCATCATTCCGAATGGGGTCTTCAACATCAAACTCATTGCTGACTTTTGCTGTTTCAGGGGTGCTGTATGGCTGCTCATCCAAATCTATAGGCTTCTTTTTCTTTTTCTTCTTTGTAAGTTCCAGAGAGAAATCTTGCTCTACTTGTCACAGTGATTTCAATTCCTAGACCAGGTGGTACATTGTGTTCTTGAGTAAAGCACTTCATTTCACATTAATCTGCGATCACTTCGATGCCTGACACATGGTACACAGTGCACTTGTTCAGACAGGTGTCTCCATTTGATGGAGAGAGTAAGCTAATGTGTGGCACAAATATTTGGTCACATTTGTGCAGGTCATTCAGCAAAAGCTGAATGCTCATATGCCATCTTTGACAGGAGAGTCATCAGGGGTGTGTGTGTGTGTGTATGCATATCCATGTTATGTATACATGTGTATGTTTATGTAAATATCCCTACAATGCGATGCTGGTGATAATTTTAGAACTATTGTGGTGTGCACAGGTACTTCTACATTGCCAAAGACTAATTATTCCCTTAATAATAAAAATGATAATAATATTGAAAACTTTTAATTTATCCACTCTCCCCAAGTCCATAGCTGTCGCATACCCACGAAGGTTCTACAGGGCTGAAAGAAATTGTAATTGTCATTGTAATTCATGCTGCAACCTATACAAGTACCTGCCTACACTAAGCCAAAGGAGCTGCTACCTTCTGGCAAGTGACCACTAAGATCTTTTCTGATACTGAAAACATCTCCACAACTTCTCTTCCATGTTTCTTAGGTTTACAAACTGAGAGCTACCCGAATCAACATTGGCACAATGAAAGGCATGTCTAGTGAGATTGATAAAATACTTGAGCAGATGTGTATTGTGTGCAAGAGGTATGATGGAGGGCAGCCTCAGCTAGACTACTCATGGACAAGAGACAGATCCAAATACTTATGGGCAGGAAGCATTGACAATTTAGGTAGCATATGTATTCTTTTGGCAGAGAAAAGGGTGGATAAGGAGATTGAGGTAGCCAGATTGTGTGAGAGGATTATTAAGCTAAGATTAGTTCTAGCTAATGTAACTGCATCGTTTATCGTTGCATATGCTCTATATGTCAGACTCACAGATACTCAGGATTGTTTCTATGAATCACTTCTGCAGATAACCTTGATGGTGAAAGACAATGACATTCTCATCATGATAGGGGATTTCAATGGCCATGTTGAACATAATCTGATGATTTTCATGGTGTGCATGAAAGCTACAGCTTTGGTTCCAGAAATGAGGAGGGAACAAGGTTGGTGGAGTTCTGTAATGTAAAAGACTCAATGGTATGCAACCCCAACTTCAAGAAACCTGAATTAACTGCATCCTCGGTGGAGACATAAAGGCAAAGTCTTTTCTAGGCAAAGGATGTACAACTCAACATAGAGTTAGTGATTAGCAACTTGAGACTTAAGGCTAGAATGATCCCAAGATGCAAAAAAAGGAGTCTATGGAAGCTCAAGGATCCTTCAAGTGGGCAGACATTTAGAGATGTCCTTAATGAAGCCTTTGATGTAAAAGAGTTAGAGCTGGAGACATACGACATAGAGGACAATTGGAAGTTCTAATGGGACAATCTACCGAGGCGATAGGTATATCTAACCAGGGCAGGAGCAGAAAGGAAGAGGTTTGCCTATGTCTTACAGCATAAAGATCAGAGACTTAAGGTGTTCCAGATTGCCAGACGGTATGTTAGAGAGAATTGAGATGTTGTGGGAGAGAAGTGTGTCACCATCATCATCATCATCATCCTCATTTAACATCTGTTTTCTATGCTGGCCTGGGTTGGACGTTTTAACAGGGGCTGGCAAGACATATGTCTGCACCAAGCTTAATTGTTTGTTTTGGCAGGGTTTTTATGGCTGGGTGCCTTTCCTAACAACCACCACTTTACAGAGTGGACTGAATGCTTTTTACGTAGCACCAGCACTGGCGTGGCCTGTTTGAGCATGGTTTTTACACCACCCACTTTACAATGTGGACTGGATGCATCAGCACTGGTGAGGTTACCAAGTAATTTACAAGACAAAGATCCTTTGAGGTGGGGATGGCATTGAAGAAAGTGGCCTTGTGCCAGGTGATGAGAGGTTAGAATGTGACAGGGATAAAAATAGGTGTCTTGCTGTAGAGGAGATACATGTTTACCCAGTCAGAGTGATCAAGAGAGAGTAGAAGAGAGTGAGAGGGTAGGAGGGAAAGAGAGAGTGGGAGAGAGATGGTGGTGAAGTGCCAAGGCATACCCTCAAGGTATGGGGATCAGAATATAAATGGAATGGTAAAGTAGAGCAAGAGAGATAATGGTACAGATAATGGTACACCTGCTCTTCATGGCCCTGGAAAGAAAGAAGCATGGAAGAGCTACTATGAAAGTCTATTACATGCAGACCAACTATCCTAGTTGACAACAGCATTATAGATAAGGTAATTAAAGCTATGAAGACAGGGAAGGCCCTTGGTCCTTCTGGAGTCACTGTCAAGATGCTTAATATATCTGGTAGAGTTGGATACAGTGTAGTCACTTATATAGTTAATCCAATTATTCAATAAGGCATAATTCCTAGTGACTGGTGCAGCAGTATCATAATCATCTGCTACAAGGGCAATGGAGATGCTGTAGATAGAAGTAATTATAGAGACATCAAATTGATGGACCAATCGATGAAAGTTCAATTAGGAATAGAATTAAACTAGATGAAATACAGTTTGGCTTTGTTCAGGGGGAGAAGCACCACTGCAGCTATTTTCATATGCAAGCAACTGCAAGAGAAGTATTTAGCTAAGATCAAGCTGTTTTACCTGGAATTTGATGATCTAGAGAAAGCTGTTGAGAGAGTATCTTGTTCTGTGATATGGTGGCCTCTGTGAAAGCTAGAGATAGATGAATGATGTCTACAGGCCATGTACAGGGGTTTTGTAAGTAAGGTAAGAGATGACCATATAAAAACATTTGTACAGGGGCCACACAAAAAGCACTGATGCAGGGGCCACATAAAAAGCATTGGTGGTGAGGTTATATAAAACACCCAGCACACTCAGTAAAGTGGTTGGCACACTATAGAAACCAAGCGAAAACAGACTATGAAACTGGTGCAGCCCCTATCCTTTCCAATTCCTATCAAGCCATCCAATTCTTAGCAGCATGGAAAACAGACATTAAATGATGATAATATATTAATTATTTCAAGGATATAAATACTTCTTAAAGGGTTGTCAGCATCCAAGTCCCCCAGTTTTATCCAGTGTATACTAAAAGATGTTAGCTTCACATTTATAGATGTGGGTACATTACCATTTATGTATAAGAAAAAGAAGAAAATGGAGAAATTGACAAATAGACATCAATTTATTGAAACAAATCCAATTTCAAACAATATCAAACTCATAGAACCTGCAATTGTTTCCATGTCCAATCAATTAATTCAAATTAAAAAAATGAAATTAAAGATTCATATTGAATTGTAGTTAATTGAACATTTCATTAGGGTCAGAACTTCTTTTTCTTATATATATATGTATATGCATACGCACACACACACATATATATCAGGTCACTCTTATTGCTACTGACAACATGTAACCCAGTTCACTCTATCACATGGTTGAGTTGTAGGCAACTAAAATGACAACACTTTCAAGCTTTCTTGATCAAGAGGATGGTTTTCACTGGGCAATTTGTGGAACAAAAAGAAAACCTGTTAAGTAGAGTCAACAACCACCCAATAGCTGGAATTGGGAGACCCCTATTCTCTGTTTGGTGGGAGACCTTAGTCTCTGTCTTTCTAGGAAGAGGAAAACCCTGAGGTAACACCTTGCAATTTTGCTTGCATCCAATGATGTATACTAGTTTCCTTTCTAAGTAAATTATGAACTTCATAGGCGCAGGAGTGGCTGTGTGGTAAGTAGCTTGCTAACTAACCACATGGTTCCGGGTTCAGTCCCACTGCATGGCATCTTGGGCAAGTGTCTTCTCGTATAGCCCCAGGCCGACCAATGCCTTGTGAGTGGATTTAGTAGACGGAAACTGAAAGAAGCCCGTTGTATATATATGTATATATGTATATGTGTGTGTGTGTGTGTTTGTGTGTCTGTGTTTGTCCCCCTAGCATTGCTTGACAACCGATGCTGGTGTGTTTACGTCCCCATCACTTAGCGGTTCGGCAAAAGAGACCGATAGAATAAGTACTGGGCTTACAAAGAATAAGTCTTGGGGTCGATTTGCTCGACTAAAGGTGGTACTCCAGCATGGCCGCAGTCAAATGACTGAAACAAGTAAAAGAGTTCATTAGTTTACTGCTGTTTCTGCTATAAGGTGTAGTGGACTCATAGCTGAGTAACACCTTATAGCCTCAAACATGAAGTGATAAAGATAACTTTTGTCATACATTTTTCTTATTACCACTCAGTATTCAACTAATTCAGAAGCATATGTATACTGAGTTCTACACCAGGTTACTAGTATCACAATGCCCAAGTGAAATGTGTATGTGAGAGAGAGAGAGAGAGAGATAGAGAAAGAGAGAGATATTTGTAAGAAGCATTACCATCATAAAAGCAGCATCTCGTTGGAGATACCCTTAATTCATTCTCACTCTCTATCCTAAACGTGAGTGGCCATGTAGTTCCCCTACAAGAACCTGCTCTACTTCAACCTCTTCTATCGTACCTTAACTCCCATAAAACAGAGGCAACATCCTACCTCCCTGAGTTTGTTGATTGGTGGGCTATATGGTGATCAATAGTGGCAGTGGCATGAAAAACTCACCCAGTACAGACTGTAAAATGATTGGCATTAGGAAGGGTATCTAGTATTAGAGTACAATGCAGTTCTTGACTCATTGGATCCTTCTAAAACTGTTCAACCCATGCCAGCATGAAACATGGGCATTAAATGATGATGATGATATGTTTGTGTTTGTGTGTGTGTGTGTGTGGTGGAGTTCACCTAAAACAATAGTTCCACAGTAAATGATCAATAAATCCAAACAAATAACAATGTAATATCAGTTCACATAAATGAACAACATTTAACTATATAAAATAAATTGATTTAGATTTAGTTTTAATAATTTCTTAAACTGATGCAAGACTACAAATTTTGTAGAGGGATTAGTCAAGTAAATTGATCCCAGTATTTGACTGGCACTTTATTTTAATGACCTCAGTAGGATAAAAGATCAAGTTGATTGCTAAAGGATCTTTACTCAGGACGAAAAGAACTGGAATAAATAGTAATGTGCTAAGGATTTTGCCAATGCTCTGCACCAGCATATTTGCTTCTCAACCACATGCTTTCATGTTCAGTCTGACTATGTGGCAATTTAGATGTGCCTTTTGTTGGATTGTCATATAAATTTCTGTATTTTTTTCATTTATTTTAATTCTTAATTTTTATTGAGAATTTTATTGATAATAGAGCTACAAAAACCCATAAAATACTACAATAAAAATATTTTTTGTGTCAATACAATTAATACTGGAGAAAACAAATGAATTTATCTGATAACCCAGTACTTAGCCTTGGGCTGTCCAAACCCTTATGAGTGGATTTGGTAGAAGAAAACTGAAAGAAACTTGTTATGTGTGTGTATATGTCCTCTGGTTCAACCCGATTTTTGGTTCGCCTGTTTCAACCAAGATTGCTGAAAAATTTTTTGCTGCTTTGAACAAATGTTTTCTTAAATCTAATTGGTATCATGCTATTTCTAATCGGTATACTGTGAAGTTATCCTATGCCAACTCTGCTAATTTAGAGCAGTTTATGCATCACATAAACAATAGCAAAATGTGGCAAAGGTTCAATAACCCACCGACTGGATCTAGCAAACATATGCATCTAAATACCAACCAAGGAGATGTAAACTGCAATGATAAACACCAATTACGACCAAATTGTAGCAGAAAAAATACTTATGATACAGCTAACACAGTAACAACGTCAGTAAATGGAGTTGGGATTGCCTTACATACAGATAAATATGATAACTGGTCATGCAGAGAAAAGTCAAAATGTCCTTTGATGAATCTCTGTGTGAGTAAAAAATCTTGTATATAAATGTACCGCACACACAAGAGAAGGGCTGTATGTTTACATTGGGCAGACGGTCGATTCATTTAAGAATTATTGTCATAACCATGTTGCCAGCTTTAAGACAATCAATAAGATATATTCAACATCTTTGGCAGATTTTATATGGCGACTGAAGGAGGATAAAATGAAGCACAGCATAATTTGGTCCATAGTAAGGTACACGAAACCATACAATATAATCTCCAGAAGATGCTGTCTCTGCTCCGAGGAATCCCTGTCTATTCTGTGGACTAACGAGAAGATCATTAATAGAATTTCTGAAAGACTCTTGAGATGCCTACATGTACATAAATGTACTTTCACACAATGCAATAAGAATGAATTTTGAGTAACCGTTAACATAATTTAGTTTACTTTAAAGTATGGATGACTTAAGTTTACAACTCTTATCCACACCTTACAATTACACGTGCACACATGTATATATCCATTTTCACAACTATGGATACATAAGTGTGCAAACAACCAAGAACCTATCACTTCTTATATAGTTTCTCATATATCTAACTATATAAATGTGCATATATGCATACATACACATGTCCATACTTATATCTATATAAGCCTGTATACACACACACACACACACACACACACACAAACACATATACACATGTACACACAAACATACTCACCCACACATATATATATATACATACACACATACATACATATACATATATATATACATACACTCAAACAATGCACACTCGTACATACAGACACAATACATGTATTCACTTATACATACAAAGCCCTATACCTACACATACACACAGAAATAGGGCTGCAATCATATGTACTTATATGTGTGCACACACATGCATAGATACACACATACATGTATACATACATATATGCATCTGCACATGCAGCATACATCCATACATACATACATACATACATACACTCAAAAGTACATGCAAGTATCTACCTGGAAAAAGTAAATTGCGTACTAGTTAGGGTGGGAAGAACCAGGGCATAAATTGCAAAAGGGGATATGGCAAACATTATATGGTGACCATGTACAGGAAGGTATTGATAATAGGAATAATGTTATTATGATACGAATAAGGAATACGAATAGTGCTGGTGGGGGTTAAATAACTAGTACTAATAGTATTTAGAGAAAGTGTGCTTGGTTTTGTGAAGGCAGGAAATATTTCTCTCCTTAAGAGAATTTACAAGCGGAAGGTTGGCTTTAATCATGAAGAAAATTTCATTTACACATAACTTATATTTCCTATTCTTTGTACTATACACTGGTGCAGTGGTTAAAATCTTCCAATGTAAGTTATACTCAATTCCCTTATCCTTAAGTTCCCATATGTAGTTGCTCAATCCCGTTGATTATATACCTTACTACCAGATTGTGTACTTAATACACATTGTTATACTACTTCCTTTCTAATGCAATTATTGCTGAATACACAATTCCTGCTAATTCTACAATCACAGGTTCCATATAGCTGTGTGGGGGTAATATTGTGGGTAGCATTAGGTATTGCATTATTAGTGCTGTAGCTATTGTTGATACTAATAATATTATTGTTGTTATTACTATTGAAATTGCTCATATCACTATTATTGTTGTTGTTGTTGTTGTTGTTATTATTGATTTCAATATTATTATTATTATTATTATTATTATCATTATTATTATCATTGTTGTTGTTTCTATCATCATCATCATCATCATCATCACCAATACCGCTATTACTACTATTATTACCATCATTACTATTATTACTCTTGTGGTTAGTGTGCATATTACTGTTGTTATTTTTTCTACTTATATATGAACCTTATGAACCTTTAATAAATACATGCGGGACTAGTTCATCATACATACTAGCACCTAGTAATTAAAATGCACCCTAGAAATGAGCAGAGTAATAATAATAATAATATTGCACACTGTTCCCTAGCCTGAATTATAAATATAAACCATTATGTACAATCAGATAACTGAGTATAATATAATGCAATTTACTATAGCTAAAACTACCTAATGCATCATAATACATGGATGCCTATACCCCATAGTTGACACCCTTATCCGAACACAAATACCTCTAATTTGCATCTGCAACTGATATTACCTCTTCCCTTAGACCTAAATTGAATGCTATTCCAATACAGAATTAATTAATTTAAGTAGCTAGAACTACCTTGGTTACCCCCTTTAGCTATACATAGAATCACCGATAGTGGTATATATATATATATATAATATATATCCATGTAAGCATTTTCTTCAAACTACCTCTTTTAAATAAAACATTTAACTTAATAATTTTAATACTATAACACAGTGCCATTCCTCTAATACTTTATATCTAATATTCTATATTTTACTAGTATAAGTTTTTGAACTGAATAATTATAAGTTAGCAAAACAAACAACCACTACCCTTCCAGTCCAGTCCACTTTTGTCCCTATTCATGAAAACCTCCTTCTTCTGGCCTCTGACAACAATGAATCCCCTATCTAGCTCCTATATTACATTTAACCATATACAGTAGATTCCTCCAATAGATAGATATATGTTTTATATTTACTTTTTTTATGCTGTCCTTTAGGATCCTCTTCCCTTGGTCCTATTATTTCAGTTATCGCACTTACTCATTTATTTACTTGTTTTTAATTTTATTTTGCTTTTTTACTTGCCCATACTGGCAATGGTTTATATATTTATTTGATTTATTTTTGCCTTATCTATTAACCATCAACGAACTGGAACCATGTCATGGTTTTCAAAAAAATAGCTGACCAATTAGGTTGTAGGACTGACCATGACCCCCGCCCCACTACACCTAGGGATTCTGAGACTTGTTGATTGGCATAAAAATAACAAACACTAACACCACACTTTAGTCACCACCTGGTTCCTTACTCTCATTGGTACACTTATATACCAAATTTTCCCATGATGGGTTCACCTTCATAGGCTGCTTATACCATACCATCTGCAATGTTGCACCTACATATGAACTTTCACTTCCATAACATGGATCATACCTTCAAATCCTCCACTGTATTTCTATGTAAACATAATGCAAACTACTGCCTAAATACACCCTTCCTAAAAACTCCCCCAAAGAACAACTATACTCACCTATCCACTATTGGACGAAATAACATGGATCCTGGATTACATCACGGGAAGTTTGTAGCTTATTTCTCCTTTCTGTATCTAATTCTTTTTAATATGCTATACTTCTCTCACAGCCTCATATTTTCTCCTATTCTTTTTCTGCCCTTTTCAATAATGACAAATACATTGTACCTATTGTTGACTGTTTATTATATGTATTAGCCCTCCTAACCACTTAGACCCTCTGAAGGAGCCTAGAGGCACACTCATCAACCAAACTTTATCTGCCCATCCCTACAGAACCCTGAAGAGATGTGCATATTTTCAGCTCAACCGACCACATAATGTACACATTATATATATATATAAGTACATATTTACTCTTTTACTCTTTTACTTGTTTCAGTCATTTGACTGCGGCCATGCTGGAGCACCGCCTTTTAGTACTTATTCTATCGGTCTCTTTTGCCGAACCGCTAAGTAACGGGGACATAAGCACACCAGCATCGGTTGTCAAGCAATCTAGGGGGACAAACACAACACACACATACATACATATATATATATATATATATACGACAGGCTTCTTTCAGTTTCCGTCTACCAAATCCACTCACAAGGCTTTGGTCGGCCCGGGCTACAGTAGAAGACACTTGCCCAAGATGCCACGCAGTGGACTGAACCCGGAACCATGTGACAGGTAGACGCTACTTACCACACAGCCACTCCTGCGCCTATATATGCATTATTTATATATGTGTGTGTGTGTTTGTGTGTGTGTGTGTGTGTGCGTGCGTGTGTGTGTGTGTGCATGTGTGTACGCATTATATAGAGGATTTTGTTGCCTCTTGGCAGAAACAGCCGTAAGGAACTGACATTTTGCTTTTTTCTGTAATATTAATACATGCGTGTGTAACACATAGTTACTACATGTGTATGTTTCCTTCTAATACTTCCTAATGCTTTGGAATAAATAGATACACTGGACTGTTTACCGGATAATGTATGCTGTTTAGTATCCTCTCCATTTTCTTATATATATATATATATAACGTTATAGATAGAAGGTGAAAGGAAGGAAGGAAAGAGTGTGAGTGATGGAGAAAGACAGACACATAAAAGAATGAGAGTAGAGTTGTCAAAGTGTGCGTTTTTGGTCCTAGCAACGACACCTTTTAAGATGGGGATTTCTAACCTAGCCCACTGGCATCCTCGCCTCATTTTACATGTGCCTGTAAATTTTGGAGTCAATCCGACGGGATCTAGTGCCCTTTAACCCGTTCCAATGCCAAAAACCAGACAAACACACTTTTTGCATCCGGGTCTACTCAGGCCACATTCTATAAGATGTGGAATTTTGTCTTATAGGTCACGCCTTTCATTTGAGGAACGCATTATATATATATGTGTGTGTGTGTGTGTATGCATTATATATACAAATGTATACACTCTTAACCGCGCGTAGAGTGGGTCACCTTAAGCTATATATATATATATATATATATACACACATACATATATATATATAAATACAGATATATACACTTTGTATATATACATATTTATATATAGAACACACACACACATATAAATTAACCCAATAAATATCTGATTCATAATATTTGTTCTCGTGATTGTGTGGTGGTGGTGGCAACGATAATTCTCACTATGAATGTAGACAGACATAGAGAGAGAGAGAGAGAATGACAGCGCTGGCCAATGCTGCGGGGGGAAAGACAGTAGACGCTGTGAAACGTCGCTATAGAGAGAAAGTGAAAGGACGGGAGGAAAGAGAGGGAGTCGGGGGAAGACAGGCAGATAAGAGAATGGGAGCAGACTTTCAAAGTGTGCGTTTTTTGCCCTAGTAACCACACCTTTTAAGATAGGGATTTATAACTTGCCCACCCACATCCTCACCTCATTTTACATGTCCCTGTAAATTTTGGAGTCAGTCCGACGGGATCTAGTGCCCTTTAACCCGTTCCAATGCCAAAACCAGACAAACAAACTTTTCGCATTTCAGATTTATAGATATTGATATATATATATACATACACACACACACACATATATATATATATATATATATGTATGTATGTATGTATGTATGTATGTATGTATTATGTATGTATGTATGTATGTATGTATGTATTTCAAGAGGAATGAAGATAAGGAACAATTCTTTACAAAAATGAAGATATTAGGATGGGCAATGATGTACAAGGGAAAGTGTCTTGTGAAGGAGCTCAATGAAACAGATATGCATACAATTTCTTGTACATTGTGAGGACATTATTATACAGACTGAGCTAATAGTTCTAGATGGGTTTATGGAGAAGTTGCTGTGATTTTCATATTTTCAGCCACTCAGTTTGGGGGAGAACTTTGTTATGAAGTATTGTTCCATATTTTTTCTGAAGACGATGTCATTCCTTGGGCATTTATAAAAGGGAAAGATCTTAAATTTTCCTTCTCCACATGTTTCTAAGTGTTTACTCAGTGGAATCTTTCGCAGTTCCTCCTGTCGGACATGTCAGTGAATTCTGGCTCATTGACATAAAGAATTTCCAGTTTCGCCTATATAATTCTCCTTGCATGTGGGACAGGTTATGCAGTATATTACGTTCTCTGTCCAGCAATTCATGTCTGCATTTACTTTGAATTTTATTTGTTTGTTTTCCTCTATATATTTGTAGATGGGGTTACTGCAGATCCCACATCTACCATCTCCACACTCTTTTACAAAGAATTCGGTTTTATTCTCTGATGAGAATTTTGCCCATGTTAGTTGTTTCTTCAGGTTTTTCGCTTGGCATTTACTGTTTTTTATGCAATATTTGTTTAATAGTTTTCCCATTTTGAGGTTTTGTAGGACTATTGGTAAGTTTGAATGTATAATTTGAAACATGTTGGTAACTCCAGGGTAGTGTGTGTTTATGAAAGGGATGATGTTTTCTTGAGATTCCATTTTTATTAATTTGAGTGGGTATTTCTGTTCTAGTAGGAAGTTTTTAAGTTCATTTAGTCTTATTTGGTGTTTGTGAGTCAGTCACTAAGCTGCATATGCGTCTTGCCATACTATATGGAATGTTTCCTTTTATGTGGGATGGGTGGCAGGAGTAGAAATTTATATATTGGTTTGTGTAGGGTTTTTTTTGTAGTAGATGTCTGTTGTCACAATGGAGTTGTGTATCTTGATCTTGATGTCTAGGAAGGGAAGTTCATTGTAGCTGGTATCTATTGTGAAGTTGATAGATGGGTGCAGTGTCTTGAGGATGTGGAATGTTCGTAGATCTTCTTCTGATCTGTTCCAAAAGATGAAACAGTCATCGAGGTAGCGTTTCCACTTTTCTTGATGTCTTCTCTGAAGTCGTGTTCAAAGATTTCCCTATTTCATCGTATAGTTTGTTCTCAAGGAAACCCATCACCAGGTTGGCATATGAAGGCACAAAATTCGTACTCATAGCTGTGTTTTTTATCTTTTGGTATGTCTTGTTGTTAAATGAGAATGTGTTTTCTTCAAGAATTAATTGGATGGCTTTGGTGATAAAGTCTGTTTTGAAATATTTATCTATGAGTTCCCTGTATTTTTCTACCCATTGTTTTATCACTTCCGGACCCAGGGTGTGTGGTATAAGTTTGTGACATCGAAGCTTGCAAGTATGGTGTTTTCTTGAACCGTATTTGGAATTTGTATAAGTCAGTACCACTTGACTGGGCGCCACGTTGATGGCATGTAAAAAGCACCCACTACACTCTCAGAGTGGTTGGCATTAGGAAGGATATCCAGCTGTAGAAACCTTGCCAGATCAGATTTGAGCCTGATGCAGCCCCCTGGCTTGCCAGTCCTCAGTCAAACCATCCAACCCATACCAACATGGAAAGTGGACGTTAAACATTGATGATATATATATATATAAACAATTATAGCCACATATATATACATATGTGTGTATATATATATATATATATATATATATATATATTTATATATATATATACACACACATATATATATATATATATAATATATATATATTATATATATATATATTATATTTATATATATATATACCACATATGCATTCATATATATATTATATATATATTATATATATATATATATATATTACATATACATACATACCTATATATAAATATATAAGTAGTTGAATGAATTATCCTAGTATGGATAATTCGGTAACCGATACCCGGGTAGCAAATTCACGTCAGAAAAACACGGTTGAAGCTACATGCCAAGGGCAGAGATCATGTGCTTTCGTGTGGAAATTTGTGTGAAGGTGGCATAATGCACCCCTTATTCCTTCGAAATTAGGAATATGCAGTCTTCGAAACATATGTCGAGAATAAAGCAATTTTGTTAAATAGTCGTTCAACTCCATTCTTTCATTTATTTATATATAAATACTAGCTGAAGGTGACGCGCTCTACGCGCGGGTAAGAGTGTGGTTGTTACTTTCTGTTGCTTCCTTTCAGCACGTAAAAAGCACCATCCGAATGTGGATGACTGCAGCGCCGCCTTGACTTGCTTCTGTGCCGGTGGCACGTAAAATGCACCAACCGATCGTTGCCGCTGCGAGCCCCCCTGGCACCTGTGCCGGTGGCACGAAAAAGGCACCCACTACACTCACAGAGTTGTTGGCGTTAGGAAGGTCATCCACCTGTAGAAACACTGCCAGATCAGACTGGATCCTGGTGCAGCCTCCTGGCTTCCCAGACCCCAGTCACACTGTCCAACCCGTGCTAGCACGGAAAACGGACGTTAAACGATGATGATGATTCTCCGTATTTGTTTCTCTCTCCTTTCTCTCTCACTTTCCCACTCTCTTACTTTTCTTTTCTCTCGGACTCTCCCTCGCTTTCTCTTACTCTCTATCTTTATCTATCTCTCTCCCATTTATAAACAACAGAAGATCTTGAGTAAGTTGAGAAATAAAATATTTAGAAAGATCAATCAGAAATATGAGGCAGTGGCAATGGAAAGGTCTGCTTCAAGGCAGACAGCAAAACGCTAACATTAAAAGGGACAGACGAACTTGCGAGCTGAATAAAAATAATAAAATATTGGAAACCAAAGTTTGAAGGGATAGAATCTGAGGATAGTAGAGTCACCATGGCTGGCATTTCTTAACAACGGACAGCAACGTAGTGACAGTTTAACGGCTGGTTGTAAAATTTGAACTTGATGTAAAAGAAAATTCGTAAACACCAAGTTTTGAAGTGATTCTTTCTCACGACAGTAGACTCACCATGGCAAGCATTCAAAACTTCTTTATCATGGACGGCAAATTTTTTAGCTTGATGTAACAGAGAATTCCTAAACACCCGCTCCTTTAAATTTTAATCCCCTTCCAGCCCCATTTAGACCCCTTTTCACATTTTGGTTAATATAACCCGATTTCATTCGGGTCTACTGGGGCCACATTTTATAAGATGAGGAATTTTGTCCTAGAGGTGACGCCTTTCATTTGAGGAAAAAAATAGTTGTCATGCAAACTTGCCAGCACTTTTAACATAGGTGTGCATATTTTCAGCTGAATCGACCGACTACGTAATGCACACATTATATATATATGTGGTATATTAATATATATATATATATTATATATATATATATATATATATATATATATGTGTGGGTGTGTGTGTGTGTGTGCACGCATTATATATACAAATGTATACAAATGAGATATATATCTGTATAAATTAAATTAGAGATAAAACCACTAATAGGCAAATCAAACAGTGAAAAACCAAAAACAAAAACATTAAAAAAAAATATATAATATAGAAAATATAGAAAAATAAAATTGAAAAATTTTAATTATTTAAATTGAAAATAGAAATTATTAAATTATATTTATAATTTGTTTAAAAATATATATAACTATGAAAAGGTATGAAAAAGTTAATATACATAAATAAAGATATATACACTTTGTATAATACATTATATATACATATTTATATATAGAACACACACACACACACATTACATATATTACATATTTATATATAGAATACACACACACAACATTATAATACATATTTATATATAGAACGCACACACACACATACATTATATATACATATTTATATATATATATATATAGAACACACACACACACATAAATGAACGCAAGAATATCTGATTCATAATATTTGTTCTCATGATTGTGTGTTGTTTGGTAGCGATGATAATTCTCCCTATGAATGCAAACATATACATCAAAGAAAGCCGCCTGGCGAACTTATAAAGGGAAAGTGAAAGGGAGTTGAGGGGAATACATTAAATAACGGGAGTGGCATTCTCAAAGTTATTAATGAAGGGGAGTAAGAGAGGGAAGGGAGGAAATAGCGTGAGTGAGGAAGATGGCCCCTAGAAACACACCTTTTAAGCTAGGGATTTCTAAGGTAGCCCACGAGCATCGTCACCTCATTCTACATGTCCCTGTAAATTTTGGAGCGAATCAGACGGGATGTAGTGGCATTGAAAGCGATCCAAGCGGTAAAAACGCATTTCAGTTTTATATAAAGAGATATATATATTCATTCTTTAACTTGTTTCAGTCATTTGACTGCAGTCATGCTGGAAGACCGCCTTTTAGTCAAACAAATCGGCTAGGTCTTTGTAAGCTTGGTACCTATTGGTCTCTTTTGCTGAACTGCTAAGTTACAGGGACATAAACACACCAACAGCGCTTGTCAAGTTATGACAGGGGTGCAAACACAAACACAAAGACACACACACACATACATATATATATGTACATATATACAACAGGCTTCTTTCAGTTTACATCTACCAAATCCACTCACAAGGATTTGGTTGGCCTGAGGCCATAGTAGAAAACACTTGCCTGAGGTGCCACTCAGTGGGATTGAACCCAGAACTATGTGGTTGGGAAGCAAGCTCCTTACCACACAGCCATATACATATAATATGCATAAAAATATTATTGCTAAATGAAATGACACTTCCTAAGAAAAACTTAAAAGGGGAGATATAAGTTCCTTTTTCTATCCTTTTTCTACCCTGATGAAATATTCACTTAACTATATTCAATATGAATCTTCAATTTAATTTTTCTAACTTGACTTAATTGGACATGGAAACAATTGCAGGTTCTATGAGTTTGATATTGTTTGAAATTGGATTTGTTTCAATAAATTGATGTCTATTTGTCAATTTCTCCAGTTTCTTCTTTTTCTAATACATAAATGGTAATGTACCCACATCTATAAATGTGAAGCTAACATCTTTTAGTATTTCAGGCACACAGCTATGAGTCCACCACACCTAATAGCAGAAACAGCAGTAAACTAATGAAGTTCATAATTTACTTAGAAAGGAAACTAGTATACATCATTGGATGCAAGCAAAATTGCAAGGTGTTACCTCAGGGTTTTCCTCTTCCTAGAAAGACAGAGACTAAGGTCTCCCACCAAACAGAGAATAGGGGTCTCCCATTCCAGCTATTGGGTGGTTGTTGACTCTACTTAACAGGTTTCTTTTTGTTCCACAAATTGCCCAGTGAAAACCATCCTCTTGATCAAGAAAGCTTGAAAGTGTTGTCATTTTAGTTGCCTACAACTCAACCATGTGATAGAGTGAACTGGGTTACATGTTGCCAGTAGCAATAAGAGTGACCTGATATGTATGTGTGTGTGTGCGTATGCATATACATATATATATAAGAAAAAGAAGTTCTGACCCTAATGAAATGTTCAATTAACTACAATTCAATATGAATCTTTAATTTCATTTTTTTAATTTGAATTAATTGATTGGACATGGAAACAATTGCAGGTTCTATGAGTTTGATATTGTTTGAAATTGGATTTGTTTCAATAAATTGATGTCTATTTGTCAATTTCTCCATTTTCTTCTTTTTCTTATACATAAATGGTAATGTACCCACATCCATAAATGTGAAGCTAACATCTTTTAGTATTTCACTGATACGCTGGATAAAACTGAGGAACTTGGATGCTGTCATCCCTGTGTGTATATATGTGTCTCCTTGTATTGATATCATATGATAGTTGTACATAAGCATCACCATCCCTTGTTTCAAATCTTCTGTGAAAGCATGTCTGGATATGGAAAAATATCATTTTACTTGAAAGTTAGTTGAGGATTGGTGACAGGAAGGGTATCTTGTTGTAGAAAATCTACCTTAGTCAATTCTGACCCATATGAGTATGGAAATGTAGATGTTAACTTGATGACGATATGTATGTGCCAATGTATGTATGTATGAGTAGAACTGATATTTCACATACTTCTCTTTATTTATAGTTACTAAGTTATTCCCTTCATCACATGGGAGGGGTGTACCATTTTTATTAATTCTCTATAACATCTCCCCTTTTAAGTTTTTCTTGGGAAGTGTCATTTTATTTAGCAATATTTTTATTCACCCCCACCTCCCTTTTTTGTGTTTTTTTTGGCATTTGGCATCTATTTTCAGGAACTCTCTATGTTTTTGTTTCCTCTCACTTGTATGCCTGGGTTCAAACACCTACAGTGGAATTGGTACTTGGAATGTATTGTAGAACCATTCCATCAGTTCCTGCAACTTCTTTGGTTCACTTTTCCAGTTGGTTCCTATGTTTCTTTTGTTTACCTTTTCTACTTTTTACCCAATACATCATCTTACCTATGCATTTAGTAATTACGCCATCATCCCAACTCTGCTTTCCATTCTTGTATGCCCTCATATACACCTTTTCACCAACTTTAAAGAATCTTGCTATATCTTCCCTGGCACATTTTTCTTTCTTGCCAGGTAGCAATTTATCAAAGACTGATATTATTTTCCTTGCAAACATCAGCTCCACTGGTGAGCTACATGCTGGTGTATTTGGATTTGGTATTACACAGTACACTCTTAAAAATTGTTGTAGAGCAACCTCCTCCATGACTTCCTTATTCAATTTTCTAAGGGCTCTTTTGAAGGTATCGACAAAGCGTTCTTGCCTGTCCATTAGATCTGTTATATGTTATATAGTTATATGTTCTACTGCACATGTTTCACAATTTTTTTTAATTCACTAGACACAAATTTCATTCCATTGTCAGACACTGTCTTGTCTGGGATGCCAAGTCTTGCAAGCAGTTTGTGTAAAAAATTTATCACAGTTGAGGAGGTTGGTTTTTTTACACATAAATTACACTTACACTTACAAATTTCTGGCTATTTTGAGAAGCTATCAACTACCACTCAGTTGTAATAACTGTTTAAAGGACCAGCGAAATTGATGTATAGTCCTGACCATGGAACCTCTTCTTTTGAACAATGTTTACTTTTTATCATGGGCAATTTTTCATTTTATTTTGGCTTACATACAGGTGTTCCATTCTGTTTTATTGAAATTTTTTGTTTCAGTTCTTTAGCCACGTTCAAACCTTCAACTGAACTGACTATATTTCCACACAAAGCACTTATGGGTACATCCCATACTTTGAATAGTTCCATCCACTCTGTGCTAAAGAGATTAAGTGAACTTTTTAACACATATCTTAGGTTTTTGTTTGACCTCAAAATGTTACATTACATATGAATTCACCAGAAAAGTATAATCTTTTTCCTGTAACACCATGTGCTATCTTTTTAGGCTTAATTAATTTCGGCTTACCAACATATTTCCACATTTTTTCGTTTATAATGGTGATATCACTATCAGTGTTCAACTGCATTTTAACACTAGTATTTCTAATTTTCAACTCCACGAATTTTCTCATCATTATATTGCCAATTTCTTTCAATGACATACTATTTTCATTTGTTCTGACATTTCATCATCTTCCTTTTATATGTCCTATATTACCACAATGAAAGCACTCTTTTGTTTTTAAGGGACAATTTTTCCTCAGGTGTATACCTCCACATTCAAAACAGGTTTATTTTCTGATTTTTGTCATGTTTTTTTAGAAAACACTTCATCTCTATTCTGACTATTTTGCACTTGCTTTACTTGGAAACAATCCTTACATTCAATTTCCTCAGTGTCTAAATTTGTCTATCCTTTCATGTTCTGACAGTTACATCCTAATTTTGTTCCAGCTTTGCAAGAATTCTAGTTCTAACTTCTGCATCCTTTTTGAACATATTTGGTATTTCTACTAGAACATGTGATGTTGTCCTTGTCATTGTTTTTCTCTATGTGTTGAACAATGAGCGTTTTTCACTGAAAACTTTACACAATATTTTTATTGTGTCATTAAAGTTTATGTCTGAAGGTTTTCTTCTTACTGTATCATTCATGTTCTATTTCCACCAGTTTTCTCAAGATTAAGCACATTTTCATCTCGTCCCAATCTTTACATTCTTTATCAAAGCTTTGAAGGTAACTACTTTGCCAGGTTTGTATTTGAACTCTGTTATGGAGTTCATGACATAGTCATGTACATGTTGTGAGCCAGCCTTGGCAATTGTTACTCATCTTGGCTGACACAGTGGTAAGAATGATGTCTGCTGCCCACCTTAGCTGGGTGGCTTAGTTTTTTTCTGTTGTTTCTGTCTTTCTGTTCTTACTGCCAGACACTGAAGTGGCAGTCTCTGTTTTTATAATTATCATCTGGAAGGGCCAAGTAAACTTAAATGATTGACTGAAATCTTTTTTTCTTTTGTTGAGCTTAATGAAAATGCAAAAAAGTAAAAGCATTTTCCTCTGAAATTTACCAGATGCTTGAGAAGTTTGTGTTTTGATTTTGGCCACAGTTATTGTTATATAACAATATACCAAACAAGTATATCATAAGACTCTTGTGTTTGTTTAGCGTAAACAAACCAGGAATCTGCTGATGGTTCCTACTAAAGATTTCAAGCATTACTAAAATTAATTTTTCTTCTCATGTTCCAGATAAACCATGGTTAGTAACTCGCAATCAGTGAGAACAACCTCCAGCAACTCACTAATCCATAAACTATATTCATACTTAGGATGGTGAGCTTAAAATAACTTATAATTCTTTGAAATTATATCAGTTAAAATAAAAAGTCACTAGCTCTATTTACCAATATAAGAGTGGTGTCAGAAAAGAGTTCAAATTCACCAGATGGCAAGAATATTGTATTAGAAAATAATATTTAAGCTGAATCAAAATGTCTCTACACCCACCCAACAATTGTAACTGATAGTAACTGCGTCAAAGGAAGTCAATCTAGGAGCTAAGATATGGTTATCAATCTAAGCAAAACAGAAAAATAAATAAATGAGATACAGCTTCAAAATTTTGAAAACTTCACCATTTCAGAGCAATTCCACTTCCTCACATGCACATTCTGAAAGCAGAAACCAAACAAAATGAACCACATAAATGACTATGAATTCAAACTAGGACAATATTCACCATAAAAATACAATATGATAGGTATGATGAAGACAACATAGAACAAATGGGTTTAACTCTAAAGGATATAATGATGATACACCAGCAACAGATTTGAGACTCCAAGACCAGAATAATATCCATAAGTAAACATCTAGATCTTTGCCCTATAAACAGACATCCCAAATACCAAATTTTCCCTCAGTATCAATGTATCAGAAACACTTCAGTCCAATTCTGATTAAATTAGAAAAATACATTTAATAAGGAACAATCTAAAACTAAACTCTCTATAATGCAATATAAATTAAAAAAACAGCTTATTCTACTCAACTAAAAACAACAAAAACAAATCAAAAAGACTGAAAACTCTAATTTCAAACCAGTGTATAAATACACCTTACATATTTTGACCAATTACATTTTGTTTGAGGCGAAAATCAGAGCCTCAAGAGAAGAAAAGAAATTAACAAATCACGTTTTCACCCAACTGTGACATCAGAACATCTTAAAGGAATCAGCCAACAGGAATGCTAGATGTCTGTCAGACAAAAACTCATTATGGATATGGATGGAAGGCTACACTAACTAAAATGTTTCTTTATAGAAATAAGCAAAATAGCAAGTAAAAGGCAAGCTGCAGCTATGACAATTGATTGTACAACATCTCACCTGTAACACACAAGTGCACGATGAGTCAAAACAATTGTAGTGTTTCTGATTAAAGAGTCTCATGAATTCCATTTTCTGTCTTTCATTTCTACAGACACAAAGGAATTATGGAGGTAAACCCAGCATACACTTCCATACTGTTTTTGACATCAGGTAGCCAAATACAGTAGATGTATTTTAAACATCATGCTACAAGGTGTCTACTCAAATATGTAATTATTACTTATATATACATACAGACATGACAGAAGTAGACACCATTATAATCGTTAAAATTTATTTAAATCTGAAATTATACATTCAAATTACTTATTAATTATTATAATGTGAATGTTTGATATTTAGTAGACATGCAACTTACATTTTTCAATGCAAGGAGCCTATTAGGCATGTTAATGATCAGATGGTGAATATTCTCTTGAAAAATGTCTTGCCAAGTTTCATGCAGTAATCACAAAAGATCTGGTTTTGAAGATGCTTTCCTGTTCTTTTTAAGAAGTGTCCTGTCCATTATGTCCCAGAAGACTTCAATAGGGTTCATACATGGTGACTGGTTTGACCATGGAAGATTTTTAATGCCCTTCTCATCCAAAAAATCTTGGGTCATTTTAGTGTGTGACAAGGAGCCCCATCTTCCATAAATAAAGAGTCTTCTTTAATCATTTCACTACTCTAAAAGATTGCAAAAATATGGACTCTTTTTCTGAGTTTATGTTTCCTTCACACTTCACCAGCTCTGATTGACCATTACAACAAATTGCTCCCATTGCTGGCTGCAATCTTTTCACGTCAAATTCTTGATCACAAAGTCTCCAGATTCACACTCGACCACTTTCAGAAAATACAGCAAATCTGGACTCATTGTAGAATATGACAATGTCCCAAAATGCTAGTAGCCTCTCCACCATCTCACTGGTCTAATCTTTTCTCCACTTTATATTAGCTCGTCAAAGCTGTTCTAGGACTGACAGAGAGACCTGGTCAACCTGGGCGAGATGATGTGGACTCCTACTCCTCTCTGGTGAATAGCACAATCCCTCTATTAAATATAGAAAGTGGGATCCCATAGTTTTCTGTGATTTTACACTATGTCCACCTTCAGATTGGCCCACAATATGGCCGCTTTGAAATTCAGACAGTTCCAAGGCTTCTTTTTTATATGGCATGATTAAACAGCCACATATAGAACCTGAAACATAAAAGTGTCAATTAATAAAAATATAAACCTTTACAAGTTAGAATAAACATAAAATGATGTTCTATGAGGTGTCTATTTATTTCTACAAGGTGGTAGAACAGTGAAATAGATAGGGCCATAAAAAGGAAGAGACATGCTTGGAAAGACTGGAGAAATGGAGGCAGCAAAGAAGCTAGGCAACAGCAAAGGTAGAAGCAGAAAAGAAGAGGTTTGCCAATGTCTTACAGCATAAATATCAGAGACTTGAGATGTCCCAGATTGCTAGACAGTGTGTCAGAGAGAATCAAGATGTTGTGAGTAAGAAACGTGTACATATGGATAATGATATGTTTACACTTAGTAGCTCTGAAAAGAAATAAACATGGAAGTGCTACGATGAAAGGCTGTTAAATAAGGAGAATAGGGGAAAGGCAGTCTCCCCAATGTGAACTCAACAGAGGACCACCTATTATAGTTGATAGCAGTATAATAGATAATGCAATTAAGGATATGAAGAAAAGGAAAGCTCCTGGTACATTGGGTGTTACTGCTGAGATGCTGAAAATATGTAGTGATATATCACTAGATATTTTCAGCATCTCAGGATACAGTCTAGTCACCCATATAGTTAACCAAGTTATTTAGGAAAGTGTTATCCCCAATAACTGATGTAACGGCATTATAGTTAGCTGCTAAATGGGTGAGGGAGATGTCTTAGAAGTAATTACAGAGGCATTAAATTGCTGAACCAGTTACTAAGGTAACCTAATTAGCAGTGGAAGAGGATGTTCTCAAAGTGTAATTGCTAGGATAACAGTAGGATGGAGAAAATTCAAAACTTTTACCTCTATTGGCAATAAAAGGTCACTTTCTATCTGAGTGAAAGGTACTGTGTTGTCCGGAAAGTTCGTGCCGATTTATAGTAGCTTACCTTTAACATGGTTGAGTCTATAAAATGGGATTTGAATACACCTCCATTTAGAGCACAGTTTAAGCTATCTCTTCATGGAAGAAGGTTTATGTTCCTATAACCTGTGTTAATTCTGTAACCCTTTTAAATGGAAGATAAGAAAGTTCATTTTCAGCTCTTGATTCTTTTGGAACCAGACAAAAAATTGCTGCAGCTTCGCTGGGATGTTATCCCACCCTCCATATTCACCAGATATTGCTCCTTCAGATTTCCACTTATTCAGGTTTCTGCAGAATAGTCTTAATGGTAAAAATTTCAATTCCTTGGATGACGTAAAAAGATACCTTGATGAATTCTTTGCCATGAAACCGCCTCAATTCTGGAAAGAGGGTATTTTCAAGTTAAACGAATGGTGGAGACGCATTGTGCAACAAAATGGTTCATATTCGGTTGATTACAAATGTAATGGCAAGTATTTATTGACCTTTTTCTTTCCTTTAAAAATTGGCACGAACTTTCCGGACAACCCAATAGATTGTATGATGTTTGTATATGGACAGCAATGCTACATGGCAGCGAAAAGTGGGTCCTAAATGCTTAAGACATGCAACAACTTGCATCATACAATCTACCTTTCACTCTGAGAGAGTCCTTTTGTTACCAACAGAGGTAAAAGTTCTCTGAACTTCCTTTATCCTATTAAAATTCTATTGAATAGAAACAATACTTTCAAAACATCCTCCACCATTGCTAATTTGGTCACCTAGGTAACAGAAACTATCCACGACCTCAGGAAAGCATCCTGGGTATTTCAGAAAGTTAATTCCTGTGTGTCTTTAGTGCTTATTGTTCCACAGGAAGAGGATTTTATCTGTTAATCTTCCTGTGATTCCACTACACCTTTTATGTGTTCATAGCTTACACTTGGTGCAGTGACTGGAATTTCTTCCAACTCCTTTTCTACATATCAAGCAAGGCCATTTACAGTATCTGTTTTCTTGCTAATAACTTTTGTCTTCACTATGTTAACTTTGATTCCTGGTTTTGCTTCCATATCTGGAATTTCTCCTCCAATTCTGCTACAGATTCTGCAATAAGAACGAGGTCATCAACATATAGTAATTCCCATGGAATCCTGTTTTAAATTCCTCTGTTATGGCCCGGAGGATATTATAAATAACAGTGGACTGAGAACTGAGCCCTGGTGGACCCCTACTTGTATATTGAATTCATCACTATGCATTCATACGCATCTAGATATGTATATTTTTATATTCATACACATATACACACCAACCACACATACATATATACACACGCATATGCAAATTCATACATATTCATAAATAATAAAAGTGGCATATTTGCAATTTGCAGGCAATAGGCAGAACAACAGATGTCACTAAAGTGACCAGCATAGCGAGGTCACCAGTGATTTCACATTTTTATTAATGTTCATCAGTAGCTCTTAACCAGCTGCCCAGGGTCGAGTTGGCTCACCTTGTCAGTTTATAAGAGTTATTGTAGAAATCTCATGCAGATTTCCTAAATGGTAAAAGTGAATATTATAAATAATAAAAGAGGCTAATTCGCAATTTGCAGTCAAAAGGCAGAGCGATAGACGACACTAAAGTGACTAATAATAGACGTCACTAAAGTGATTAGTTAGCACCAGCATTGCTAGAAATAAGAGTGAAAACAACTCTTAGCCATGAGCATAGCCAGATCACCGGTAATTTTGCCTTTTTATTAATGCTCATCAGTGGCACTAACCTGGATGCCCAGGGTTAAGCTTACTCACCTTGTCAGTTTATAAGAGTTACCGTAAGAGCCACTAATGAGCATTAACAAAAATGCAAAATCGGTTTTTCTGGCTATACCCCAGATGCTGTTGGGAGTTGATGCAACTACTTGTGATCTCCATCTTCAAGGCCTCAGAACAACACTAGCGGAGAGACACTATCCACTCTCACTTAGTGACAATGGAATTAACATGCCAACAATATAGGAGACAAAACGAAATCCCACACCTCTAAAAATACTATCCTATACAACCCGAGAAATAACGAGGTATACAACATCATTGTTCATAATCTATCAATGCTCACTAGGGATCCAAAGATAAACTACATTCCTAAAACACACAAATTCATCAAATATTAAAAACAACCCAAATCACTGAAAAGACTATTGACAAATGCAAAGCTATACACTATAGTTAAAAAACAATAGTTAAAAAATGCGAACATCCAAATTGTAAAACAAGCCACATCATACTGGAAGGTTCAGAATTCCACTTCAAACAGAGAGATTAATAATTAAAACTAATTTCACTTGTGCATCTGAGAATTTAATTTGTCATAATTTGTTCAGGTTGTGAACACAGCTTATATAGGCCAAACAAGTATGTCATTTAGACAGAGAACTACATTGCATAAGGAACAGGTCTGTTTCCCAAGGTATAGACAGATACCTTTTAGTAAACACAAAGAGATGTGAGGGAATCTACAACCAAACTTCCTGGTTTTCCCCATTTACCAGTGCAAGGAAACAATTTCTGTACAAGAAAAATTAGATAAAGAAAATATATTTATTGAAAAATACAAAACATGCCTGAATATGAATGCATAACCAGATTCAGGAAAAATTTTATTTCATGATTGCATATACAACATTGTACATATTTTATCTCGCAATTTTAACCCATGAGTTTATATAAACTTATCCCACCCAAAAAGTGTAACCATTCAAAAAAATGTGCAATTACCTCCCCTGCCCTGAATAATAACAATAATAACCTCCACTTATGGTGATTCATTTACAAACTCTCATACAAGAACATGGACTAAAAACTTCTTAAGAAAATACAAAATTCCAATAATTTCAATATACGATTAGCAAAATGCAAAACCAAAGTGACTCACAATACTCTACCATGTAGAATATATTAAATCTATGCAAACTATGTATTTTCAACCTTATTGAAGACACAACATACAAATTCAAATCAGGAAGACTTTTACTGTAAAAAATCACTTTACATGTTCTTCAAGGAATTTAATACATGCTATCAAATGTCAAGGAGGTAATGAAGATTACATAGGTCAAACAAAGCTTACTCTAAGAAATAAACTGACCATTCACCAACAACAAATATGAGACCCCAATACTAGAGAGATTCTACATAGATATTTGTGCAAAAAGTAAGTCTCCCAAATTGCAGATCTTCCCACTCTACCTATGTTCAGTAAATACCACAGATGAAGCACAGATATACAAAGAAAATACTTTCATACAAAAGTACAAACCAAGACTTAACAAATACATACACAAATAGCTAGTCACACACAAAATTCATTCTACTACTTATCATAAAGAAGCTACACAGCTAACAACCTAAATTTTAACCATTGGACAACATACAAACGACTCCTTTCCACTCTCCCACCAGACAGATTAAATTTGGTCTATCTTAATTATAACTAAACATGTTCCCTCAACCGTGTTGGCCCTCTTTTTGAGTGCAAAATATACTGTTACGTGAATACTTAACACATGGACATAGCGGAAAACATACAAAAGGTTATAAACTTAATTATGTGTTCATTCTCTACAAACACTTGACAGAAAACATTCAGAGCATTGATTGTTTGGACATGCTCAATCAACCGTGTCAGTCTTAACTTATGACGCCAAACATTGTCACTTGATACTAACACACAGACATAGCGGGGAACCTACAATTATTTCTAAGACCAGTCATGTGACTATCCTCTACCAATCAAATCCTATTCAAAACATATATGAATTTGAGCTATGAACTCCCTATAAAACAGGGCAAACTTCAAACACTAGTCAGAAGCAAGAAGGCTGTGATATAAGCCACGTCTTTCTATTTGAACTTTTTGAAAATCAGTGTAAACAGTAAAACCGGTTAAAGCTTCAAATATTTGAATAAAAAACATATTAAGTATTCTCAGTGCATTTTCAACTTCTATTTTTCCTATATTTCTAGACATGTGGAATAAAATATCTTTGTTTTATATATATATATATATATATATAATAATAATAATAATAATAATAATAATAATAATAATAATAATACAATAGGAGGGAATATTATTCCAAACTTACATGGAAAGATTCAATTTAGAAATATGAAATCAAATTATTCATATTGTGAAATTTTATTTAACATAAATTGAATTTTTCCCTGTAAGTTTGGAGTTATACTCCCTATTATTATTATTATATATATATATATATATATAATAATAATAATAATAATAATAATACAATAGGAGGGAATATTATTCCAAACTTACATGGAAAGATTCAATTTAGAAATATGAAATCAAATTATTCATATTGTGAAATTTTATTTAACACTAAATTGAATTTTTCCCTGTAAGTTTGGAGTTATACTCCCTATTATTATTATTATTTATATATATATATATTATAATAATAATAATAATAATAATAATATGAGGGAATATTATTCCAAACTTACATGGAAAAATTCAATTTAGAAATACGAAATCAAATTTCACAAAATATATGTATCTATAAATTAGAAAAAAAAACACTTTTCATCAATTCAATAATGAAAAATTAAATTATACCATCTAGAAAATTACCAATAATTTTCTAGATGGTATAATTTAATCTTTCATTATTGAATTGATGAAAGGTGTTTATTTTCTCTCTCTCTCTCTCTCTCTCTCTCTCTCTATATATATATATATATATATATATATATATATATATAAATGGAGAAGAAATATAGTGGATACTTAGTCAATTTTATTTGTATCATGATGAAAAAAGTAATACATATAAGATTCAGGATATAAAGGAACCAAATTAACAAAAGAATCCTACATATGTTTCCATCCGGCCATTAGGTTTCAATCATTAGCATTCAAGCGACGTTAGATGTAAAATAACCCCACATTATGTCCAGATCTCATCAGGGAGTGATGTTTACTTTCTGGTGGTGTACAATGAAATAACTAAGATAAGGACTGTGTTTTCAAATATTCAAATGTAAACAATAATTTCTTAGGATGCCGAGTTTATGTGGGAAGATATTATCTAATGAAATTTGGCTGAAATACTATGATATATTTGAAAACTGTTAAGGGACATAAAGTAATCGTTTCAGTATAATATGGGATGTTATGGACTGTTAAGGGTATTGAATAGAAATTGAGAGATGAAATAGATTTTTGAGGGAAAAACATAAATGATTTGAGAAAAAAAAGAGAAAGATAATTCTATACTATATACTAAAGTAACTATTAATTATTTCGTGTTTCAATGTACTAATGTATGCATTCCATTTTTCAGAGAAAAGTTTTTGTTTACATACTCTGGAGAGGAATTTAAATATCTATGCGGAAAAAAAAAATTAAGTGTATAGAGAGGAAAGTAGATTTTATGAGGGGGAAAAATAATGGAAAGAGACAAAATGGGAGAAATTTTTTATGTGGGGTATAAGATACAAAAAAGGACGAAAGTAAATACACCCAGTGCTTAGGGTTAGGGTAGGATTTAAGTTTAGGGCTAGGGTTTAGGGTTAGGACTAGGGTTACAGTTAAGGTTTAGAGTTAAGGTTAGGGTTTGGGTTTAGGGTTAGGGTTTTTGTTATCCCGAAAATAGGTGGTATACACATTCTTTACCTCCACCACAAAAAGATTAAGAAATAAAAGAGAAAAAGGGAAAAGTTATTTTATATTTTATACTACGATATTATTTTAGAAAGTAATTCAGAGAAAAGTTATAATAACTGTTATTATTTAGCATTTCAGTGGACTAAGATATACTTTCCATTGTTCAAAGAAAAAGTATTAGGTATATAAAAAATTATATTGCACTTGTGAAAGGAATTTACATTTTTATGTGAAAAAAGTTTTTAAAACGTGTTGTAAATTATAAGTATAATTGTAATAACTAGTAATTTCCCTTTGTTTGTGTGGTTAAATTTTTTCCCCTAAGGTTTAATTATGATGAAAAAAATTATCATTTGATTTACTAGAGAAATATATTTATAAAATTTGTGGATAATATGAATATCTATATATGCTTCTTAAAACATGGAGTTTTAAGAGGCATATGTAGATAGATTAAAAGTTTCAATAGTTGTTGATGTAGGTTTATAAGATTTTAGAAAATAAAAGATAAAATGTCCTAGTAATAGCATTTTTTTTAAAAATAGGGGTTACATGGAAAAATTATAAATAGGCGCAGGAGTGGCTGTGTGATAAGTAGCTTGCTTACTACTAAGTTGTTGACGCGTTTTTTCCTATGCTGAGAAAGTAATGTCGTTTGACGTTGAAATTGAACATTTGAAATACGACCACAGGTAAGGCATTTGTTTTTTTTTGGGGGGGGGGCTCAGTGAGGCTGTTGTTCGTATGGTTTATTATTTTTTCGAACAAGGGTCTCCACTGGGTTCCAGACATTTTGTCTGCCAGTGGTCGTACAAAAAAACTCACTTTTCAGTGAGAATTGTGTATGTTTTTGGGAGGCGTGTCCCTCAGAAAATTTATGATTTTATGTGACTGTGTGCCATTCATTGATTTTACCATTTAAAGTACAACCAGAATTAGAGGAATTTTTTGTTGCTATTTTTTTAACTGTGCTACGAAGGATTACTAGAGTTGAAATTTGTTGCCATTTGAGAAAAAGAAAGAACTGACTTCTTTCTTTTTCTCTTGTCTGTCTTTCTGCTCTTTTTTGTATTTGCATTAGAGACTTTTATTTGAACATTTTTGATTTTGTTGTGGACTTTTATATATTAGTTTCTTTTATCAATGGCAACCAAATGTAAGAAGGCCTTGGACTGGCAAATTGTGGCCCCCAAAGAGTGGCTAAAAAACTTTGATGAGAGAATGGTGGTGTTGCGGACCTATTGCAAGATCTGTGACACCATCTGTGTATTCTCTCAGAATAAAATTGAAGAAGAGTTGGCTGGGTTTGCATCAACTTATAGGTTCATCTATAGGGGTGCAAATTACGCAACGGTGAGCATGCTTTTTGACACCCCTACAAAGGCTCAGAAATTTGCGAGCCAACTTATAGATGGGAGGAAGATTTTGTTTCTCTCCACTTATGGTGGGCGTAAATTGACAAGAGCCTGGGTGTGTGGGCTGCTGCCTGGTATAGAGGCTGAATGGATAGAAGATTCTATCCGTCGAGGCCTGAAGTGGTGGCCCTGCCAGGCTCTTCAATGTAAAAATATTGCCTGTGGTTGACCCTATGAGCCCATCGGCCGAAGATCTGGTTTTACCAGATTTCTTGACAATGGCTGGTTCCAAGCACCCAGTGATCATTGAGGGACGCCACCCCACCAACGTGTCACCTGTGCCTGGAATCAGGGCACATGAAGAAGAACTGTTGCCGGGATCAGGCGAAGGTCTTGAAACGATTGATGATAACTGTAATCCCCCTGTGCCCCCAACAGAGCTTCCTGGGAGAAAGTCGTGGAGGAAGTAACCTCCCCGAGAAAAGGTACTAAGAGAAAGAATGTGGGCAACAATGGTTACCCACTGATTGACCCTGAGGTGGTGGGAGGGGAGGAGTGACCTCCGAATATGGAGGAACTCCACCCTCCCGTCGCAAAGGGGAAAAAAAGAAGAAGAAAAAGAAAAATGGGGCATTGCCAGCGATGGCATGTCCCGAAACACCTTCAGTGGGATGTGTGCCACTAGAGGGGGAGAAGAAGGAAACCTTGTCGGTGGGATGTGTGCCACCGAGCGAGGTAGTTAAGGTCCCTCTCAATGAAAATGATGAAGAATTTGTATTCCTCTATCGCAGGGGAGGGGCGACTGAGGAGTATGTGGAAAATAATCTTGATAGTTGGGTTCTGATGGACCCGATTTTTATTGACAGTCCAGGGTGGCCTTTGCAGGTACTGGAAAGAAAAGATTTTTTCCACAGGTTAAGATACTTCCCAAAGGACTTTTGGGGGCTCTGATTGGTGGTTGCAGGAATATCTGCAGGCCGCAAAAGAGTTAATTGAGGGAGTAATGTAAGAGGTTTATCGCCTCCATATGTATAATATTTATTTCCCTTGTGATGGACTTCTAGTCCAATTTTTTGTATATATTTGTAAGAGGTTTAATACCTCTATATATGTTGTTTTTAACGAATAATGTTTTAGAGAAGCAGGCGCTTTCTGTCTTCTCCCATCTTTATCATCTTGTATTATTATCTTATTAGAGTTTTTGAATGTTGTAATTTAAAATTTGAGAGATCTAAGGATTAAATTTATACTTATATTATGATATGAATTATGGTTTATATGATAATTATTTTAATAAATAAGAGTACTAATATCATGGGCTTAATATGTGGGTTATATGGGTATCCTTAATATGGAAAATTTTAAGTGGGGGATTATGGAATTTGCTTCGGCGAACTAATATATATATATTTCAATGTTGGTATGTATGTATGTATATATATATATATATATATATATATATATATATATATGTATGTATATATATGTATGTATATATATGTATATATATATATATATATATAGGAGAAGGGTCTGGAAGCTTAAAGATCCTGCAAATGGACAGAGATTTAGAGACATACTACTCGAAGCCTTTGACGAAATAGAAGGGGATATAGCTTCACTTAATGTGGAAGACAACTGGAGATTCCTACGGGACAATCTGCTGACAGCCACTGACCAGATCTGTGGATGGAGCAAAGTACCATCTCGACCAGAGTAACATGGTGGTGGAACACTGTGGTTGACAGGGCTATTAGACAAAAGAGACAGGCTTGGAAGGACTGGAAGAACGGTGGTAGCAGGGAATTGTATCAGACAGCCAGAAGGGAAGCTAGGAGACAGGTTTATTTAGCCAGAGGGGAAGCGGATAAGAAAAAATTTGCCAATGTTCTGAGCCGTGAGGATGAAAGACTTGAGGTATTTCGTGTTGCAAGACAGTGTGTGAGAGAGAATCGTGATGTGATAGGAGAGAAGTGTGTTCGCATGGATGATGGTTCACTTGCACTAAATGAGGATGCAAAGAGAGAGGTTTGGAGATGCCACTATGAAAGGTTGCTGAATAAAGAAAATGAATGAGATAAAGAGAGTCTGCCGAATGTTGACCCAACAGAGGGACCAGCTATCCGAGTTGATAGTTCCGTGGTAGCTAAGGCAATTAGAAGCATGAAGACAGGGAAAGCCCCAGGCCCATCAGGAATTACTGCAGAGATGCTCAAAATATCTGGCAGTGTCGGCTATAACCTAGTCACCCGTATAGTCAACAGGTGATACACGAAGGAGTCATACCCAATGACTGGTGTAGCAGCATACTAGTCAACTGCTACAAAGGTAAAGGTGATGCCCTAGATACAATAATTACAGAGGTATCAAGCTGTTGGATCAGGTAATGAAGGTTACGGAGAGGGTCATAGCCCAACTAATTAGAGAGAGAGTTAGCTTAGATGAGATGCAGTTTGGGTTTGTGCCAGGGAAAAGCACCACTGATGCTATATTCCTGGTAAGGCAGCTGCAGGAGAAATACCTAGCCAAAGATAAGCCCCTGTACCTGGCTTTCGTTGACATGGAGAAAGCTTTTGATAGGGTCCCCCGATCCCTCATCTGGTGGTCAATGAGGAAACTAGGGATAGATGAATGGCTGGTGAGGGCTGTGCAAGCCATGTACAGAGATGCTGTATGTAAGGTTAGGGTTGGCAACATGTACACAGAAGAATTCAAAGTAGAGGTTGGGGTCCACCAGGGTTCAGTACTCAGCCCCCTCCTATTTATCATAGTCCTCCAGGCAATTACAGAGGAATTCAAGACAGGTTGCCCCTGGGAGCTCCTCTATGCTGACGACCTCGCTCTAATTGCTGAGTCACTATCAGAACTGGAGGAGAAGTTCCAGGTGTGGAAGGAGGGTTTAGAATCGAGGGGCCTTAGAGTCAACCTAGCTAATAAGTAGAAGTACTAATAAGTAGAAAGGTAGACAATCCACAAATATCCTCAGGAAGATGGCCCTGCTCGATCTGTAGAAAAGGTGTAGGTAGAAACTCTATAAGATGTACCCAGTGTAAGCTATGGACACATAAGAGGTGCAGCAATGTCAAAGGTAGGCTAACTGGGAAGATAGTTTTTGTATGTGGCAGATGCTCGGGAGCATTGACCTCCGAAAATCTGCAGAAAACAACTTCCGTCACTTTCCGGGGGGAAAAATTAGAAGTAGTTGATAGCTTCCGCTATCTAGGTGACCAAGTCAGTAGTGGGGGTGGGTGCGCTGAAAGTGTAACTGCTAGAATAAGAATAGCCTGGGCAAAGTTTAGGGAGCTCTTACCTCTGCTGGTGACTAAAGGCCTCTCGCTCAGAGTAAAAGGCAGACTGTATGATGCATGTGTACGAACAGCTATGCTACATGGCAGTGAAACATGGGCCGTGACTGCTGAGGACATGCGTAAGCTCGTGAGGAACGAAGCCAGTATGCTCCGATGTATGTGTAATGTCAGTATACTTACTC
>NC_043003.1:87554104-87646472 GCF_006345805.1 Octopus sinensis
TATATGTATATATATATGTAATATATATGTATATATGTATATATATATGTATATATATATGTATATATATAGTATATATATATATGTATATATATATATATATGTATATATATATATATATATATATATATTATACACACACAAACACATATATACACACATACATTTATGCAGATATACACATATGTATACATGTGCTTGCCCCTATTCACACTCACACACATCATTCTTACATACACATGCACTTGCACACCCTAGTTCAACTGGGTCATTGTTATTTCCCTTTCACTCAGCCTCTTTCTTCAGGTTATTTCATCATGTCGAACCATTAATCCCTACACATTTTTTTTCTGTTTTTTTCATTCTCTTGCCATTTTTTTCCTCTCACTCCTTTCTGCCAAAGAGCATAAGCTCAAAATGTCAAAGACTATTCCATTCTCTCCAAGTATCAAACTAATACACCTGCTTATTGTTCCCTCACTTGGCTTTGACTTTTGTTTTCTATAAATTTGGACTATATATTACATAGACTCACATAGTCACTCCAGTCTGATCCTGCCTGACTGAACTTCCTCCTCTCTTGGACTCTCATCTCTCCTACCTTCTTGAACTTTCAGAACCTCTCATCCACCTAACCATTTCTCCATTGGATCTTCAAACTCTTTTGGACTCTACCACCATGGATCTTACTAGCTACTTTCATTGATGTATATGGCACTAACCTATCACAACTTCTTAAACTTTCAGAACTTTTTGAACTTCTTACATTGATAACTTTGACATTTTCTCTCTCCTTTTATCTTTTTTATCTCCTATTCCTCATTCCAGCATGCTTCACCACTTACACCATTGTCTCAGACATTACCTGACTTTGATTCCTTTCTGTTGCCTCCAAATATTCTCTCAACCTTTCCTTACTCATTTTCAAAAGAACATGTTTCTCCAGTCACATTTCCTTTCTCAGTCGCTGCCTTCATCACAACTTCATCCCCAAAGGTTTCTGCCTCCATTTCCACCCTACCTCTCATTCTGCTTCCACCATCTTACCCTTCCTCCATTCCACTTCATGCCACCCCATGCAAGCTACTATCCATTCTAATCTTTCCAAAACATATCCTTGACCACCTTCTCCCTCTTGCTTACTCCATCTTAGAACTGAAAAGGATCTGTGTTCTTTCAACTAAGCATAGGTTACATTATTTTGATCCATTGACACATGGCGTGGATTTTTCAAGTATTTTCCACTTTATTGTATGTGGTGTGGAGTTAGACTTCAAACCCAATACATGGCTAGCCAACTTAGTGGTTTTACTTTTGTTCCTCTGCAGGAAGGAGATATGTGGTTAGCATACCAATTTTTGAAGTTGCCTTCATGTAGCCCAATGTATGTCTTCTTTTCAGTTATGTTATCATCTAGTGTTGCTGTAATTTCGGCCTCATAAATGCCAGATTTAATCATGCATCCCTGTTCAAGTGGACAGGTTCTTGGGTCTTGACAGTTACAACTGGTGGCTCTTGGTGGTGTTTGTGTGTAATGATGCTTTTTATATTGGGGCAGCAGCTATATAATTTAATTGAATGCCTGTTGAATATTTTTCTGTATCTGTGATTTTCTGGAAAATGTTTGTCACACAGGAATCTTTTACCTATGTTGGTTTTTAACATTAAGGGAAAGGTTGGGGGACCAAATTATTCTTCTAGGTTTATTTTTATTATTCATATTATTACTAGAGGAATAGTATATTGATTCATCATTAAAGTCACTATTGGCTAGGGCATTGTTGTAGTAGGGGGCTGCCTTCTTGAAAATTTTGTTAGAAATTAAAGAAATGTAACTGTGTGAATATGTAAGAATGACATATGAATGTTTGTGAGTGAACTTAAAATTATGTGAGCCTGTGTGAGTGTATGGGAGCATATATGTGTATGTGTATAAGTACCCTTCTGTGTGCATTGTGTGGAGTGAAGTGTTTCAAGTATTTATGTGTGTCTGTGTGTAAGGCTGTGTATAGCATGTGTGTGAGTCTATCGTGTGTGGGTGCATGTGCAAAGGCTTGTATGTAGCAATTAATGCGTGCTTGTTCAAGTAATCTGTGCATATGTGTATGTGTGTGTGTGTTAGTGCATGAAGTGTATGTGTAACCCTATAGTGTGCATGTGGATTGTGTATGAGAGAGCAGGAGATGCAGCAGATGACATTACTGGAGGAATAGGTAAAGGAGCCTGTGATATGATAGGGGCAGTGGTGAGTGCTGGTGAGGGTAGTGGTGTTGGAGAGGTAGGGGCAGGTGCAACAGTATGAGCAAGAGCATGGGAAGGAGCCAGGTTGGGTGCCAGGAGTAGGGAAGAAACTGCAGACTAGAAGATCACACAGATTGTGGCAGCATTTGAAGGAGGGAAGGGTGGGTTAGGGAAGATATGGGAGGTGGAGGGTCATACTGGAGTCAACAGAAGACTCATAGAAAGCTTTTGGGAGAGGAGGGTGGAGGGGTGGTATGTTAGAGGAAAAGGGAGGCAAGTAAGGGTGAGGTGGGTGCAGGGAGAGAGAGCAGAGGCATAGTCAATAGATTGTGCACGGGCAAGAGCAAGCTATTACTACAAGCTACTTACTACATAGCCACTCCTACGCCTATTATATATATATATATATATATATATATATATAATTTTAAAATAGGATAAAATCTTTATAAGAAATTATCAAGTAGTTAGTGGGAAAAACCTCATAAGGGAAAAATTTATTAATTATTCCATTTAAATATATTTATTTATATTAAGGGCATTACTATACATAAATACTTCACGCTAGGAGTAACTCTTAAAGTCAGAACTACCATAATAAACAAAATGTATTTATTATGGTAGTTTTGACTTTAAGAGTCCCTCCTAGCATGAGGCATTTATGTATTGTAATGCCCTTAATATAAATAATGTTTGTGTGTGTGTGTGTGTAGATGATAATGACTTGTAGCGACACAGTTTTTCATTATACTACAAAGTGTATTAAACGTTTCTTCAAGTCAGTACCATGTTCTACTGTGTTAGCAGTGCTCTTACATCACTTGTTAAGATTATCTGTACAGATTTTCTAAATGTCTGTAGAGATAACCTTAACAAGTGATGTTATAAAAATGTTTAATATACTTTGTAATATATCCTGTCGCATAATGAAATACTGTGTCCTTACAAGCCATTAATATTTACATACCAGCTCCCAGGAATATGTTTGATGTGTAAAATTGATATATCCAATGTTACATTGCTGTATTTAGTGGCTATTTAAGCAATGAGTCCATGGATGATTAATGGTTGGATGGGTGCTGATGAAGGAGCAAAACTTCCTAAAATATGTCCCATCACCTGAAATACATCCATCACCCGTTTTTTGTCTTTGATTTCATTGTTTGTTTACATCTGGCATCTTGGTTATGAAATATTGTAACAAAATCTGTTCTGGCTAGAATTTCTATAGAAAATCTGTAGAAGTAACATATGTAGGCACAGGTGTAGTAAGAAGCTTGCTTCCCTGTCACATGGTTCCAGGTTCAGTCCCACTGCGTGGCATTTTGAGCAAGTGTCTTCTACTATAACCTCAGGTCAACCAAAGCCTTGTGAGTGGAGTTGGTACACAGAAACTGAAAGAAGCTCATTGTATGTGTCTTTGTGTCAGTGTTTGCCCCCCCCATCACTTGATAACTGG
The DNA here is from genome assembly GCF_006345805.1 of Octopus sinensis. Taxonomy (NCBI): domain Eukaryota; kingdom Metazoa; phylum Mollusca; class Cephalopoda; order Octopoda; family Octopodidae; genus Octopus; species Octopus sinensis. Next base: position 87,557,805 of record NC_043003.1, read on the forward strand.
TGTTGGTGTGTTTATGTCCCCATAACTTAGCAGTTCAGCCAGGAGACCAATAGAATAAGTATCAGGCTTGAAGAAAAAGGAAAAAGTACTGGGGTTGATTCATTCGACTAAAAATTTTCCAAGGTGGTACCTGAAACAAGGAAAAGATAAAAGATATATATCATTCACACTTATCAGTGGATGAGTATATTCTTAAGATCAACTTTTAGTTACTCTTGAGCATTTATAGGTTTCATCATTAATTCAGTGAAATTTTGATAGAGATCATTTTGGTGTTGCAGATGTTTCTCAGTGAACAATCTACTGTTTAATATCTGCTCCACAATATTCCTTTGAGGCCTAAAACCTGCCTGTTCTTCTGCCAGGATTTCTTCTGCCTTCCCCTTAAGCCTATTAAGCAGAACTCTTAGCAATATTTTGCCAGGGTGGCTAATTGGGCTGATTGTTCTGTAATTCTGGCAGAGTCTTAAAGTTGCCTTCCTTAGGAATGGGTATCATCAGTAATTGGGTCCACTCCTTTGGTCACTGTTTCATCTGCCATATCTGTTGACAGGTAACTGTTAGTGTCTTCACAAGCTTTGGCTTTCTGTGTTTTAGGAGCTCTGATAAGATGTTATCCACTCTTGAAGATTTCCCATCTTTGAGCATGTGCATTACCTCTTTGACCTCCTTCTGGAGAATTGGAGTATCCCTAAGTTCTCTGTTGTTGTTGTTATTGGAAGAGGAGGAGGAATTGTCTTGTATGTTGCTGTCATGTTTGAATTTGTGATTATAAAGATCTTTGCATTACTCATCTTTTGATGACATCATTCTTATGTGAGAAGCTGGCTTGTTTTGTCCTGAATGATATTGGTGGTGTGTTTCTTTGTTTTTGTTAGGGTGGTTGCCCTTCTTTGTCCCAGCTTCGATTATTTTGCACTAGTCTGTTATCCATTCTTCTTTGACTTCCCTCATTTTCTTCCTATCCTTCCTATTCACAGCATTGTATTGCTGACTTGCCTCTTGATCTATTAGCTTGGTTTTCCTTAGAGCCTGTCTTAAACCATAGATCCAACATGTCATCAGTCAGTGACCCATGGTTTCTTTTTCTTTCTTTCTCTCCTTAAGACTTATAGAACCATTTTCTTTAGTGCTTCCTTGATGTTGTTAGTCTGGGATTTTATATCATCTTCCAGAAGGTTAAGGGCTGCAAACCTGCCACCCACTTTTGCTTCAAACTCTGATGCAACCCTGGGATCTTTTAGTTTGTCTACCTCAAATCTAATACATGTGTCTCTTTTCTTGTGAATCCTTTTCAGTTTGAGCTTCATTGTCATCACCAAAGAAAGTCCTAGTTCTAACCTTCTTGATGCTGAACTTGAACTTTTAATGTGCAAGGATGAAGTCAATTTGGTTGGGAGACTTGCCATTGGGTGCATGCCATATTGTTCTGTGTGGGAACAATGTCAGCTTGTGCTTGCTAGCAAATTCTAGGAGTTACTGTCCATGATGGTTAGTTTTTTCTGATCCTGAATTGTCCTACTGTCCCAGCCCATTGGTCACATGCATTCAGGCCTACTTTGGTGTTTCAGTCTCTTAGGACATTGAGAACATCTCTTTTAGGAGCTGCCTTGGTGATATTCTTCAGGTCTTCATAGAATTTCTCAATGACACCATCATCACATTCCAGCATTGGTGCATTAATTTGTATGATGGTAATATTCAGTAGTCTTGCAGCCACGTATGGTGATGAGCCTGCTGGATACTGTTGTACAGCTGATGACTGAACTTACTCTGACTTTGTTAACAATGAAGCTCACTCCATGTTCATGCTTGATGTCATCTCCACTATATTACAGTTTGTGGACTTCTGTTGTTGTGTCATCAAATCCAGTCCACTTAACTTTAGCTAGCCCTTTGATATCCCTGGTGTACCTATAAAGTTTGTAAGTTCCTCCATCCTTCCACAACTTCATCACTTCAAAAAGGCTTTGACCATGTTTGGCACAATGGGTTGTGTCATGTAATGAAAATTTACAACTTTGACAACATCATTGAAGTAATGAAAACTCAAGCAGTGCAGTTCTGAACAACAGTGGAGGACACCAGTGGGTGTTTAAAAAGGCTATATCCTCTTTCCAGTGCTTTTTAACATCTTCTTGGAGAACATAATGCAGGAAACACTTGCAGACCTCCGTCCTTCCATTTCCATTGGAGAATGGCCATTTTCCAACCTGCACGTTGCTGATGATATTGACCTGTTTAAAAGCAGAACTACAGGAGCTCACCCCCAGACTGGAAAAATTATCAGAAGCATACAAGATGGAGATCAGTCCAAAAAAGAGCAAGATCCTGGTTAATAGTAACAGCCAAAACATAGCAGCCAACATCATGGTAAACAGAAAGAGACTTGAGGAGGTGGATACCTTCAAGCACTTAGGATCCACTTTGACCAAGGATGGCAAATCCCAAAAGGAGATAACAACAAGACTCAATTTAGCCCCTGCTGCCACAATGAAGCTGAATTCCATATGGGAAAGCAATTGCATTAGTTTTCCAACAAGACCCTGGTGACTTTGATCCTTCTGTATGGGTGTAAGAGCTGGACTCTTACAGCTGACATGAAGTGAATAATTCAGGTATTTAAGCATAAGTGCTTCAGAAGTCTATTACACATCCTGTACAAAGAACACAAAAACTGCTTTGTCAGACAGCAAATCAATGAATGCGCTGACAGGCAGGAGCCATTCTTTGTACAGGTAAAAAAGGCAAAAGCTTGCCTGGGACGGTTATGCATACTGTCTGCAACTCCCTGCCCAAAACCATTTTTCAAGGTACAGCTGAAGGAGGGTGAAAGAAAGACAGACAGAAAATTCTGGTTTGACGGTATCATAAACTGGACAGATCACAACATAGCAAACCTGTTATGCATGATAGAGGACAGAGACCAGTAGTGACAACTGACTATTAAAGTGTCTAGAGTGGAACCCTAATGACTGGTTGCATCAGTTAAAGGATCTTGATGATGATGGTTAGCATTATACAAGATGGTATCTAAATATCAGGGGTCACTTAGCTTCATGACACTGAGAACTTAGCCAGAATTTTAGAAGTACAGGGTTTGATTCTCTGTTATGGCTTGCTAGTCACTTTTGTGTCTTATAAGGGTATTTACTCAATCCTCTAAGCTGTTTTTTTCTGCTGTTTTGTGTTGAGATTCTAGTCTGTAAAATACTCACTCAGTTCTTCAAGGTTTGTTCATAAAAATATATACATGCAAACTGTCAAAATAAGCACTTTGTGTGTAAACGATGTTAGTGAACATTTTTGTCACTGATTACAAGCTATGATGAATAAAGTGTTTTTGATAATAATAAAAAAAAACAATCCAAGTTTTGGCAATATCACACATAAATTTTGGGGAATAGAGTATCAACAAAGAGAGTTTTCTCAGGTTCATACGAAAAAATTATAGGACATTATATTGCTTGCAGATTGTCATGTTCATTGTCTAGCCACACACATTACAATTTGGACAGTCATTTTCAAATGCATTCATGCAGCAAAGCTTGCTGGAGAATTTATGGGAAAGGATGAAAAAATGTGGTCAGAAAATGTCAGTTTGGCTTTCCTAAGGCTGAAGGAAGATGCAGTTTCTTCACTGATGCTAAGAGTGTAATATTAAGAAGAAATGGAATAGGTGTCAAAAGCTTATTCAACTTCAAACCAAAAAAAAAAATCATCTGAAAAATTTATGAATGATTACAATCCTTTACTGCTTCTGTTGTGGCAGGCAAATGTTGACTATCAATATATTGGAGAAAACATGACTAGCAGGAATGGCTACAGCAGATAATCTGACTGTGTCTGGACATTTAAATTCATCCAACAGCTGTAGGACAAGGTGATGGGAGATCTGAGCAAGGATAGTAATCCTGCAACACAAAGGCTGAGCTGGTGGCCAAGATCAAGGATGTGTTCAAAGATCTTCCCAGGGACACAATGAAGAAGGCATACACCAGATTCTTGAGGCCATGGTGGAAGCTGACACCAGCTACTTTGAGTGAGCTGTTATCTCCTTGCTGTAATCTAGTTTGAATTTTTTTTTTAATACTTTTATTTTTGTGTGGGAAATTGTATTTTCTTTTCCTTTTATGCAAACTGTCAAATCTAGCCTAAACACCCTGTATACTATATTGTATATATAGTGTATATATGTCTATATAGTATATACTGTACTGTATCAATTAATTGCATATATATTCTTAATATGTCTAGGCAAGTTCAGATGCAAAATATGCTGGTTGCTGTAGTGTACATCGTAGGAGAATATCTTCTCTTTTACAACAACAGTATTTTCAAAACACTTGGCTTTTTGGTACCTGGGATTCCGGACGCCAGTGTTTCAACATCTTGTGTTTCATCAACCTTAAGCACCCAAACCTCTGAGCCTAAACCAAGCTGGTTTTGTTTGTACTTGCAGTGGATAAATTACTGATTGGGTGCTTATATTTGCCAACTGATAAAATATTATTTGCATCATGTACAGCAAAATCTGTAGGTTTAGGTCCAAAGGTCTAGATGCTTCTGACTTATGCGACACAACATGTCAAAACACTGGTGACCCAAAATCTTGTGCACCAATGAGCCAAATGTGTTGAATACACTTGTAAGAGAGAGAAGTTATTCTCTTATGACATGCACTACAGCAACAAGCATATTTTGCATCTGAACCTGTCTGGACATATTAAAAATACATATGCAAATAATCAATCCAGATCTTGCTGTACACAGTGCAAATAATTTTTTTTATACTGTACTGTATATTTGTCAACATATGTAATATATGCTATACTGCAGTGTATATATCATTGTAGGTACCAGACTAGATATAAATCAAGACAATCCCGAGAGAGTCAAGGTCATCATATATGCAGAAGATCTGTTTGCAGATCTCATCAGGTAAAATAATACTTTTTTATATTTTAGCAACTGGTATTATATTGAATGTGTTGAACACTAGGATGGCTCTAACTGAACAGACTATTCCAGCCATGTTCATTGTTTCCTTCCAAGGATTACAGCTTCCAAATTCTCTCTCTCATTTTTTGTTTTGTTTTTTTCAAGAAGTATGAGGTAATTTGACATTGGTTTCAGTTATTTCTAATGTGCTGGACTACATGGAATCTCCTTTCATTACCTTGTGTTTGTAATGTGATGTTATGCTTTTTGTACCTGTGTGTGTGTACTGTGGCTCCTTTAATGTTTGTACAGAAGCAGCAGATAAGGTATTGGACAACCTGCTCAGAAGACATAAGTTTGAATCTTGTGATTAACTTTGTATGGGGCACTTGTGCAAGGCATGGAGCCCTTATTGATTCAGTTTTTCTAAATGACAAAAGAAAAGGTATGGTGTTGAGTTAAAAGTTTTGCAATATTTTGCTAACTTGTTTGCTTTATTGCACAATCTGAAGCTACCTTTTTGCCAGTTTTTTGTTTTATTTGTCAAGTTACAACAAAAGCAGCCTAGCATCCAAAGTAGAGGCCATTATGTTGCACTGTCTGAAGCCAACTCTCACCCAGTTCTTTGATCCCATGCTGATACCAGTTCTTGTCCTTCAAGGCGAAGAGCTCCTTTCACTGAAGTTTCCATCTCCTCTTGGTTGATGAAGTGTTGCAAGTGTAGGAAGTGAGCTACAGATTAGAACAAGTAATAATCTAAAGGAGATGTTTTTTTGCAATCCTAATGTGCATAAACAGTGGTTAAGCAAAGGTCAGCTTCCAGAACCTGTTGCCAAACATGAGTGTTTTGAACACGAGGTAATGCTCTGCATCCGGTGGAATTATGAGGAGATAATTCATTACGAATTCATTCTGGATGATCAAATCATTGATGCCAACCTGTACTCTGAACAGCTGGAGTAGATGTATGTCATTATGCAGCAAAAATACCCCACACTGGTTAACAAAAAGCGAACTCTTCTACAGCAAGATAATGCAAGACCTCATACCACTCAATTGACCTGGAATAAACTTGAAGGAGTTGAACCGATGCCACACCCAGCATGTAGTCCAGATCTATCTCCTTCAGATTATCACTTGTTGCTGTCTGTGGCTCACTGCTTGCACTTGTGATGCTTCCTCAACCAAGAGGAAGTGAAAACTTCAGTGAAGGAGTTCTTCACCTTGAAGGACGAGAACTGGTATCAGCATGGGATCAAAGAACTGGGTGAGAGGTGGCTTCAGACAGTGCAACATGATGGCCTCTACTTTAGATGCTAGGCTGCTTTTGTTGTAACTTGACAAATAAAGCAAATATGTTATAAAAATATTGCAAAACTTTTGACACCATATTATGAGGTCCACAACCACTTCCAAGTTGAATGGTATCTTGTTGTAAAACTGATTCTTTCAGTAAAAGATACTTATTAGTCCAGGAATGCATGAAAAAATTAATGAAGATAATATTAAGAATAATGTATGAGTATATATCATAACCATCATCATTTTAATGTCTACTTTCCTGTGCTTACATGAGTCAGACAATGTTGGAGCATTTTAAAGTTGGTGGAAGTGAGATTTGAGAGAGAGAGAGAGAAAGAGAGAGAGAGAGATTCAGCTGTTGTTTCTAACAGATAAAACAACCCTGAAGATGTACCTTCATTGATATTTTGGCTATAAAACATGGTATTTCCTGAGAAATAAAATTGTTTATTATGTTTAGTAATGAGTCTTCAATTTTATGTATCGTAATTCATGTACATACACTCTGGGCTGACCAACATTGAAGTACTACTAGAATGGTGCTCTCCCCACATACAACCTTTATTGTTTTATGTATTGTATATCTGTACCCTACTGGTCTCTGCAATAATTGTCTTCATATATATTATGGGGAGTCATCATCATCATAGTTTTAACATTCACTTTTCCAAGCCTACATGGGTCTGATAGAATATTTTGAGGTAGAGTTTCTATGGTCAGATGCCCTTCTTGACACTAACCTTCATCTGTTTCCAAGCAGAGTAATATTTCACCATGGCCAGGCATGTATTACAAAATATGGGAAACAAAGGCTTAGCTGTGTGGTAAGAAGTTTGCTTCCCAGCCTCATGGTTCCAGGTTCAGTCTTACTATATAGCACTTGGGCAAGAATCTTCTATAGTTTCAAGCTAACCAAATTCTTGCAAGTGGATTTGGTAGATGAAAACTGAAGGAAGTCCATTGTGTGTGTGTGTGTGTGTGCATATGTGCATGCATGCATGCATGTGTGTGTGTGCGTGTCTGTTTGTCCATCACTACCAGTGTTGGTTTGTTTACATTTCTGTAAATTAGCAGTTTTGCAAAAAGAGACTGATAGAATAAGTATTTAAAAAAAAAAGTATTGGGGTTGATTTGTTCAACTAAACCCTTCAAGGTAGTGCTCCAGCATGACCACAGTCTAATGAGTGAAGCATTATAAAGAAAAAGAAAAATCCATTTACAACTACCATATAATGTCAAGATGAAGACACACACACACACATACATATATACTTATAAGGTCGTTTGTTATGAATGGTCAGAGAGTAACCATTGGTTTCATGCTTGTAAAGCACTTAGTTGTATAGGTGACTCATCGGCCTGAGGTACATGACCTCCCTGAAACTAGATGGAGGACTACATTATGGTCAGTAAATGTGGCAAACAAAAAATTCTGGAATGAAATTCTACTGACAATAAATGTGAGTAGGTTGGTGTTATCTCTCTTAGACCAGTTCCAGTTGCATCTAAGATGGGTCAACATACAGTCAACTACTTTTCCCTTGTCAGAAATTGGGGGAATTCCATGTGTGCAAACACAAACATTTTTGGAGTTTAACCCTTTCATTACTATATTTCTGACCAATTATGTGTTTCAATTAATTTCTAATGTAATCATAAATTTAGTCTGGTTTCATTAAACAACTATAACTTTTTTATTTATCAATATATTAACGTGAAGTTTGGAAGATAATTTAATGAAATGTTCTCAACCAATTCTATACTATAATTTTTGTCACAAAGTGACTCTAATTGCAGGTAGATACAGGTAAATTCAACAAAATATAAAATTATTAAAATTTTGTTCAAACATCGCTATAGAAAATAGCTAATATTCAATTGGGTATACAACAAAATTTTATGATAGAATTTGTTATTCTGGGTAGCTTTCTGATACCCATAATAATATTTATGGCAAAATAGTCTTAATTTCATTTAAGGTTATGGGAAACCACTTAATTTCGTTTTGTTTACATTTAGCATAACGGTTCATTTCCACCGTAATGATTTCAAATAGGCTCATTCAAAAAAGTAAAAAGAAATAGTCTAAGGCTTTACTCTTCAGGGAAAGTCTGTGGCTTGGTCCAGTTTCTTCAGAAAAATCACCAAAAGAAACAGTTTTTAAATTTTCACTCCATTCAGGTGCCAATTCATTTTCTTTATCGCTGTTGGAGCTCTCGGATTCACTGTTTCCACTTTCGGAAAATGAAACATCAGATTCATTATCAAATACCACATGCTTTTTTTTTTCAGTCGTAGAGTTAGATTTATGAAGGTCTTCAGTAGAAAATCCTTCGAATTCTGACTCGCTGCTTGATATAATGAAATTCGTATCCATTTTTTGTCAGAATTACAAATTTTGAAAACACAATAGGAACAAATTTCGGAAAAAAATCTCCCAAAATTCACGGAATTAAAATTACACTTCGATTTTTGTACAAAACTGTAGTTGAACTCTTTACAAAGTATAATACGTGTTTTCACGAATGTACTAAAGAGATTTGCTCTGATATTCTCATTTAAATATGAATAGGTAAATTCGGGCAGCTTTGGGCGGTTTGGTCACATTAACCAAAATTTTTTTCAGGCGGTTTCGGTCGGTTTGGTAACGAAAGGGTTAAGAAGGTCCCCAGACCAAGCAAGTTTTTCAAGATTCTTACTCTCTTGGCTGAGTGAACCTTACATTTTTTGCTCCCAGGAGCTTCCATTTAAATATGTATGGTGTACCTTCCTCTTTTAAACACCATACGTAGCTGGCCAGAGACATAATGTTGTACCTCTCTGGTATCCTAAAAGAGGACCTGTGACTGTTAAGATGATACTTGAATGGATTTTCTGTAGATCTGACATTTCTATGTCTGTGCCCTTGTGCTAATATTACAGCTGCTGTTGTTACCATTGTTATCATTGTTGTTGCTCTTGTTACTGCCATTACTGTTGTCATTGCTGGATACATTGCTGGTGCTGCTGCTACTGGTATTGCTGTTCCTGTTATTGCTGGACATGATGCTGGTGCTGTAGTTGCTGCCATTATAGTCACTTGCTGCTACTGTCAGATACATTGTTGATGCTATTGTTACTGTTGTAGCTGTTGCTATTGTTGCTGTAGCTACAGCTGCTGGTGTTGCTACCACTCATGCTGCTGCTGCTATTGCTGTCACTTTTGTTATTACCAGCAGATATGTTATTGCTGCTGTTGCTACTAACACTACCCCCACTACCTCAGCCTCATTGACTTTACCTTTGGAGTTGCATCTCCCCACACTGGACACACATTGCTAACCCTGCATGAACATCCTGCCTCTATGCAGTGTTTAGGAGTGTTCACTAATATTTTTTAATGCCAAGTGCACACACACACACACACTCACACACACCACACACATACACATAGTAGACTTCTTTCAGTTTCCATTGCTTTCTCTCTCTCTCTCTCTCTCTCTCTCACACACACACCACACACACACACACTCACACACACCACACACATACACATAGTAGACTTCTTTCAGTTTCCATTGCTTTCTCTCTCTCTCTCTCTCTCTCTCTCACACACACACACACACACACACAAACAAACAAACAAAATATATGTAATACATATATAACATGCAGAAATCAAACCTTCAGTGACAGACAAGTGAATGTTCTGGAATGTAAAAACAATGATTCTGATAACAATAAACTATTATTTACATTCTTTTATTCACTATTCTCTTCATTTCTTTTCTTTATTAATAAAATTCCCAATGGATGGTTGGTAGAACAGTAGACCATTCTATCTTATACCTTGAGAATGTGCACTGTTTTAGGACATTCCTCTCAACAGCTATACAACATTCAAGCTTCCACTCATTGATGTGAAGCTCTGCTTACTTATTCATTTAACTTTTTTTCCTTCTGAGTTCAAATCCCATCCTAATCAACTTTGCCTTTCCCTCTTTGCAAGATTGATAAATTAAGTACCATACAAAATACTACTGGGATTAGCATAATCAACTATATACATGTCCTTAAATGTGATGCTACAATCCAATGCTTTAAACCTGTAAAATAATGACTGTAACTGATTCACCTTTCAATTTATATTATAAGCCTTTTGGATTTGCAATTTTTAGTCAGGCTCCCTGCACACTGTTTCTTCAACTTTTATATTTTCATCATCATAATAATCATCATTGTCATTTAACAACCATTTTCCATGGGTTGGATGGCTTGGCAGGAACTGGTAAGGCCAGGAGCCACACCAGGTTCCATAGTCTGTTTTGGTTTGGTTTCTAAAGCTGGATGCCCTTCCTAATGTCAATCACTCTACAGAGTGTACTGGGTGCTTTTTATGTGGCACCAGCTACCACACCAATGCTTTTTACATGGCACCTTGGTTTTAAGATCTCAATTCTGCTATGGCAAGCAGGTCTTCTCAAGTACAGCAATGTGCCACATATCTTGGCCCTCTGTTATCTCCTTTTTACTTCAATGCTTGTCCCATGTCTTCCTGGGTCTCCTTCTTTCACAACTTCCATTCACTTTAAATGATCAGCACTTCTTTATGCAACTGTCCTTATCTATCTGCATCAAATGACCCAACCAGCACAGTCTCTTCTCTTGCACACTGCATATAATCCCGCCTGTGCCCAACTTTTCTCTCAATACACCAATGCTCTCTTGTACATGTACACTGACATCACACATCCAGTAGAGCATATCAGCTTCGTTCCTCTCCAACCTTCACATGTCTTCTGTATTCAAGACCCATGTCTCACCATCATGCAATATCACAGTTCATGCACATGTATCATACAATTTTCCCTTCACTCAAGCTGAGAGACCTTTGGTTGCCAACAGAGGTAAAAGCGCTATGATCTTTTTCCATTCTTACACTTTCTGTACAACCTCCTCCACTGCTAATTAGGTAACCTAGGTAGCCAAAGTTATCTACAGCTTCCAGTGAGCCACTGGAACATTTAAGGAAATCAGTGTCCCATATATCTTTGGTCTTTATGGCTCCTGTACATCTTCCACATAAAAACACTACTTTCTCTGTTAACCTTCCTACTATTCCACTGCACTTCCTGTGTCCATGGCTTGCACTGGATACACTGAAAGGAGTTTCTGTTTACACCCTTCCTACATATCAATTTACTGGATGGGTGAAGTGTCCTATCCAATTTCTTGCTTAACCCTTTTGATACCAAACCGCCCAAAGCTGCCCGAAAAGAATTTTGGTTAATGTGACCAAACCGCCCACACCCGCCCGAATTTACCTATTCATATTTAAATGAGAATATCAGAGCAAATCTCTTTAGTACATTCGTGAAAACACGTATTATATTTCGTAAACAGTTCAACTACAGTTTTGTACAACAATCGAAGTGTAATTTTAATTCCGTGAATTTTGGGAGATTTTTTTCCGAAATTTGTTCCTATTGTGTTTTCAAGATTTGTAATTCTGACAAAAAATGGATACGAATTTCATTATATCAAGCAGCGAGTCAGAATTCGAAGGATTTTCTACTGAAGACCTTCATAAATCTAACTCTATGACTGAAAAAAAAAGCATGTGGTATTTGATAATGAATCTGATGTTTCATTTTCCGAAAGTGAAAACAGTGAATCCGAGAGCTCCAACAGCGATAAAGAAAATGAATTGGCACCTGAATGGAGTGAAAATTTAAAAACTGTTTCTTTCGGTGATTTTTCTGAAGAAACTGGACTAAGCCACAGACTTTCCCAGAAGAGTAAAGCCTTAGACTATTTCTTTTTACTTTTTCGAATGAGCCTATTTGAAATCATTACGGCGGAAATGAACCGTTACGCTAAACGTAAACAAAGCGAAAGAAAGGATAGTTAGTGGTTTCCAACCAAACCTTAAATGAAATTAAGACTATTTTGCCATAAATATTATTATGGGTATCAGAAAGCTACCCAGAATAACAAATTCTATCGTAAAATTTTGTTGTATACCCAATTGAATATTAGCCAATAACCCATTTTCTATAGCGATATTTGAACAAAATTTTAATAATTTTATATTTTGTTGAATTTACCTGTATCTACCTGCAATTAGAGTCACTTTGTGACAAAAATTATAGTTTAGAATTGGTTGAGAACATTTCATTAAATTATCTTCCAAAATTCACGTTAATATATTGATAAATAAAAAAGTTATTGTTGTTTAATGAAACCAGACTAAATTTATGATTACATTAGAAATTAATTGAAACACATAAGGGGTGTATTTTGGTCAGAAATATAGTAACAAAAGGGTTAATAGGGCCTTGATCTTTGATAAGTTTACTTTACGAACCTTTTGATTTCTGGTTCTGTTTTCACACTTGGAATTTCTTTTCTAATTCTGTTAAAGATTCTGCTATTAGGGCAATATCCTCAGCATATAGTAGTTCCCATGGGCTTTCAGTTTTACATTCTTCTATTTTTTTGTCTGCTTCTGCATCACAGAAAAATCCTTTTTTAAAGTTTTTTTGAATATTTTCCCCATGATAATCAACAACTTTGGTCTACTCTGATGCTACAGAATATTGTGTTTTAATATCCATCATATGATAATCAACAACTCACTGCAGTGTAAAAGTCTTTGGAGTGTTTTTCTATTTTAGTTTTTTTCTTCTGTAGTCAATGAGGGAAAGATCGTACTCATACCTGATCATACCCATGACCTTCAGATCATTTAAGAGTGATGAGATTGATACAGTTTATTTTCAATTTGAACATCTGTTAGTCAATATTTGTGTGAAGAGAAAACTAGTGGGATAATGTTCTGGGGAGGAATGTTTGGGCAAAAGTGGCTTGTGTAGGGCCCAGTGTTTGGCTTGGATGGAAGTTGCATGTGACTCACTTGATCATAGAATATGTAGAGAGGTTATTGTAATCTAGGTTTCTATTAATTCATTAATGTACAATGTTCCCACCAAATGAGTCTTTATAATTATTGGACATTACACATTTGACTTGGAAACAGCTTGCTTGTGCAAGTGCAGTCAGTCAAAAGATCTGCATACCAGATACCAGTAAGTTTCAGAGGTCATCAGGAGAGAATGTGCACTGTTTTAGAACATTCCTCTCAACAGCTATACAACACTTGAGCTTCCATTCATTGATGTAAAGCTCTGCTTACTTAGTCAACTGATTTACTCAATCTTAAGTCCATTTCAGGATCATCATCACCATTCAAATTGTGGAAATTTGCAGGTATGACTTGCCATACAGACAAACAGGTGCCTGCCTCACACCCCACACATCACCTCTCCAGCCATGTTTTGTCATCCCTTTTCAGCCATATGGCTAGCTCTCACAATTGTCACCTGAATTTCTATCAAGATGGCATTTGCTTGCTGATATTTGATGCTAATTGATAGCAGCTACCATCTCAGTCTGGTTCCATTAAAACCTCTAGATCCAATTTTCTTATTAACTCTTCATGAATGCAAATTAGGGTATAATTATTCTTTTATGACTTTTTCAGCCATGCCGTTTATTTCTGGACAGTTAATTGTAATTACTTGTACAATAAAAATTAAACTTTATGCATGAATAAGGTAAAGACTCCTAATTTTGTCAAGTTTATTTCAGAATGTTTAAGTTTACTTAAGGAATAACTAATGGTTTTTTTACCTTCTGTAATGCATTTTCAGGTTTCCCCTTCATTAGTGTAACTTTGCCAGTTTTTCTTAATTTCTCAAATGTATTTATGCCCTTTTGTTACTCTGTTTCTTTGTTATTAGCTAGGGAAGCAGTTTTAATTCAGAATAGCAATCTGTGTATCTTATGTAACATGGATATACTATAAGAAAGCCACAACACTGCAGTATTCATCTTGAGAAAGCATCTTGTATAGATGTGTAGTGCTAAAAAGCACAGAAGTATCAGCAGCTGATGAAAAGCATCCAGCAGTGGTGGAATATCACAGTGTTGTAACTTTCTTACAATACATAAGATATATAGATTGCTATTCTGAACTAATACTGCTTCTATTGTTAACAAATTTTCCTCAGCCTGCCTGCTATTTGCAACACCAGTGATTTGTTAATCATTGTTTTTCTATATCAGTAAGGGTGAAATTTGCCTAACACTGCAGTGATTGTGGTTACTTGCTACCAATGATGTGGAAATACATAGAAATCCTGGATCTAGTAATTCCATTGCTGCTGCTGCTGATTGTACTTCATCTGCTACTGATATTTCTGTGCCTTTTAACACTGTACATCTATATGAGATGTTTTCTCAAGATGAATACTGAAGTTTTGTGGTTTTCTTATAGTATATTTATGGTTAAGTAAGATGTATAGGCAATATTTTTAACTGTAATAAACCTATGTGTTTCATTTAAATTGTAAATAATTCTAAAATAATCACAAACTTAGACTAGTTTCATAAAACAACTATAATTTGTTGACATATGAATGTGGTTTTTGGAACAGAACTTAGAGGGTTCTCAAATATATAATAATTTTTGTTCTCCAAGTGAATGTAATTAAAGGTAAATTCACCAAAATGGATTTTTTTTACATATGCAGAAGTGTGTGGCAGGACTTTTATTTCTTTTTATTAGGACAATGGTGAATACCCTGTAACCACTAAAAGTGAATTGGTTGATTAGTTTAAATAGTTTACATGCAGCATAGGTAACAATTATACATAAGAAGGGGGGGGGGCAGCTAATGTTTCTGAGCAGTACTGTTGTAAACCAAAAAGTTATTTGTTTTATCTCAGCACTACCATTTTTGTTGGTCTTTCTGAGATGGAACAAGAAATACATTGTAATTTCTATTTCCACCTTTCTACATAAACTACTTAATTTTAATGGTGTTAAACATTCAAGGTGTATTTACTACAAAAATTCTGTCATAGATCTTCCATATAAAAAACAGAAACTACAACAAATTCATGAACTTATAATAGAGAATTTAAGGAAAACTTACATGGATGAAGGAAAACTCCAGAAATACATTTGTTGATAATACAAAAAAAAAAAAAAATAGAAAGTCCTTTATCATACTCCTGGAATAAAATTTGAAAATCCTTAAATAAACTTTAAAAGATGCTTCTTCCTTAGTTCTTCATTATTATCCTAATTTTAATATTCTTCCAACTACTCAGAGAGAAATAAGAGAGGAAATGTACACATGTAAGTGTTTGTGTGTGTACACTCACACACACCATTAGAATTGAATAGTTTAAATAGTTTACAAACAGTTTAGGGAGAAAGGGCGAATAGGAATGACAATTTCTTGTTCCAATCAACAAAAATGGTGGTACCTAGATAAAGCAAAGTACTTTTTGGTTTACAAGAGCACTCTTTAGATACATCAACTCCACCTAACCCCTTTCTGTATAAAACTGTTTTAGATTCACACACACACATGCATGCGTACGTTCGCATGCATGCACACACACACAGCAGCAGCAGCATGGCTGTGTGGCTGAGAACTTTAGTTCTCAGTCACATGATTTCAGGTTTAGGCCAACCAAAGCCTTGTGAGTGGATTTGGTAAATGCAAACTTTCTCTTTCTCTCTGTCTCTGTCTGTCTGTCTGTCTCTCTCTCTCTCTTTCTCATACACACACACGATTGTATTGGTTTCTTCTTATTTTGACATCATGTGATGTTTTAAATGAGTGTCAGTGTCATACAAGCAGTGTCCTTTCTTTCAAATCATCCATGAAAACATGTCTGGCCATGGAAAATATTTCCTTACTTGGAAGCAAGTGAGGGTAATCTACAGGAAGGGCATCTGGTCATAGAAAAATTCTGTCTCAATGAATAATGCCTGATCCATGGAAGTCTGGAAATTTGGATGTTAAAACGAGGGTGGTGATTGCACTTAATAGAGCAACAGACTTTTACTATAACATTATCAGTGTTGTTATAATTCAAAGAGTATTTTATTTTATCCAGGCAACAAAATGCTTTAATAAGGAATATAAATATATATATTTGTTTATATTTGTTTTAACTTTGCATTATATCTCCATAAGGTCATTTGTTATTGCCAATAACCTATTACCAACAATAAAACCCAAAGTAGAATGAAGCCATAAAAGATGACTAAATGTCAGTCTTCACAAGCTCTGCTAATGTCGAACAAATTAGCTATGTTAATGCACAGTATACATCTGTGCAAAATTCTTAGCAAAGTTTTTGTACTAGGTTTCTTTACATTAGGCTCCAGGCTTACTTTTGTGGGATTACAACGCCTCCAAATTATGCTTCAATATGGTAATGAAACTTAACTGTTGCTATTTTACTACTAAATTAATTATATTCATTCTTCATTCTCACAGAAATATATTTCCTGATAACATCATAGGTGCTTCGTTTAGACAGGTAAGATAACTATTTTTAAAATTTAAACTCTTGACTTGTTTGAGACTAATTAAGGGGTGCAATGATATTTTATGTTCAGTTGGACAGTAATGCTTTTTTAAAGTTTAATTTCTCTGATGTTAAGGTGACACACTACTTACCTAAAGCTCCTACATAACCCACAAGCAAACTGTTGCAGTTTGTAAAACTGGCATCAACAAAACAGTTACAATTCTTTGCAATTCTTCTTTTTTTTTTTAAGTGCCTTTATTTCATTGTGGAGTATGAGTGAAGTCTTTGTATGTATATGATCTATGAGTGAGGTCTGTAAATGTATGTGGTCTGTGAGTGAGGGCTGTAAATGTATGTAATTTATGAGTGAGATTGTATATGCAAATGCTCAATGCATATGTACTGTTTTGCTTTTATTACTCTGCTTTCTGTGTGTACAGTGAATGTTGTCTGTTTTGTTACTCTTAGTATTTTTTACCTTTTGTATATGAATGTATATGTATGATGTACATATATACATATACATTCTGTGAAAGGACAGAAGGAAAGACAGATCAATAGAAAGCTATTTTATTTCAATATTAACAAAAATGATTAAACAAAGTCTAGATACATACAAGAATGTATAAGTACGTAATGTAATTAAGAGCAAGAATAAAGACAAATAAATAATTGCAAAAATATGGAAGGTAAACAATTCTACACAGAAAAACTGAGACAATTAGAGTTAAACAACCAATAATACTACATTCAAAAGGTATGGGAAGAATTAATTGCAATGCCTTATAATCAAGTTGACAAAGGATCATGATGAATGATATATTAATGTAACAGACACACCTATTGAATCAACAAGCCCTCTCTCAAAGAAAGGCAACCTCTGTGACTCTACCAATTAGTACACTCACTTATAATATCTCTAAGGTAATGGAGATCGCTCTCTCTTTCTTTCTCTCTCTCTCTCTACCTATCTGTCTGTCTGTCTGTCTTTTTTGTAGGCTTTTCTTTCCACAGATAAACCTGTTTTACATTTTTATCCCATCTTATTTTGCTGTTTACATGTCCCAAACACTTTCGATCCCTTTTGATTGTATTTTTTTTCTTTCTTTCTTTTGAAAAGAAAAGTTCTACATTGTATTGTCCCCTCTGTGTTTGGCCCTGTGTGGCTAATAAAGAAAGCTGTCTATCCATCCATCCATCCATCCATCCATCCATCCATTCATCCAGACCATTTAAAATCATGTGTTCAGTCCATCAAGGATGCCCCCTTTTGTTGCTTCTGTATGTATTGACTCCAGAGCCACTGTTATGAAAGTTGGCGATGCAGAGGGGCATCCCGCAGGAACTGGGATGCAGGAGGTGCATGTCTGCATACGTGGACGTCACCGTCATAGTGTCAAGCCACAAGCATATCGACCTAATCAGCGAGACACTAAAAGAATATGAAGCAGTAACGGGAGTGAAAATTTACTCAGAAAAGTCAGTGGGCTTGGGGCTCGGCACCTGGAGAGACAAGCCCATGCCATCCAACACTGGACCGGCAGACTGGTTAAATTGCTCGGGGTCTGGCTCAGACTAGACCTCCAAATGGAGAAGAACTGGGATGAGATAATGAGTAAGGTAGCCACTCTTACCCAGCAATGGGCTGAGAGAAAGCTATCTCTAAAAGGTCGGGCGGAGGTGGTAAAAATGTACATCGCATCTATCATCTATTACCACCTGACCACCATCCCTTGTCCTGACCCTACCATCACCAAACTGGAATGCATATTCTTCCGCTTTTTGTGGAAGGGAAATGTTCCGATGGTTAGGTGATCCATTTGCTGTCAACACTCACTAAATGGAGGGCTGTTGTGGTTGATGATGTGCAGACATGCACTGAGACTGTGACATCTCTGGCACTTCGTAGACGATGGTGAACAGATGTGGTTGCCGTTTGTGAGGCATGCTTTCCTGCAGCTCGTCTCTTTGGCTGAACTGCAGTCATAGATCAAATAGAGACCAAAGCTAGGCGAATGGCACCGTGAGTGCTGCCTTGCTCTCAAGCAACTTTGCTGTCCAGGACCAAACTTGTGTGACTTCAATTTCACATAGGCATTCTGTAGAGGATTAGTGGAGGGGAGGTGTGACGACATTCTTGGGGAGAATCTGGGTGTCAACGGGGAACACCTAACCCACCTCTTCAGGACAACTTTGGGGCCGGGACCTATGGACAATCATCAGAGATCTCTGACCTGGCAGTGCTATCAGGAAGCATTGCCTGTTGAGGATAAGCTCTACAGGTACAGTTCGAGATACACTGCACCAGTCCACACAGATGGCAAAATTAGTAATAGCTTTATTTCAAAAGGCCACTCTAATTACATTCTGTGTCATGCTGAATCTTCCAGCATGTTAATTTCAGCAAACAAGCTGTTCTGTGGATTGAATCAACTGGAACACTCATCATTGTAACTGATGGAGTGTCAGTTAGTTGTTTTCTATTTACATCTAGGTGGAGTAAGCCATTTCAGAGTTGACAACAGATGTGCAGTACGGATGACTGGATATGAACCACAAATCTCTCAGTTGATTGTCTTCTATCAACTCACTCATCTATATCTTCTCTCCAGAATATATTGATCCCTACTTGACATTGTGTTGTTATTAAAAAAATTCTATATATTTGATAAAACAAATAGTATTTGTATGCTCCTTTGTTCCTGCGTGTGTGTGTATGTGTTATCAACTGTTTTCTTTACCACATTATTTTAATAACAAATGACAGATTGTTGGCAAAATGGATAACAACTTGCAAATTCTACTATCTTCTATATCCATGTCTTTTTCCTATTTCCTTTCCTTCCACCATTTCTTCTTCTTCTTCTTCTCCTCCTCCTCCTCCTCCTCCTCCTCCTTCCTCCATATTCTACTCCTCTCATCCATTTGTACTTATTTTTTTCTCCTATTCTGTCTTCAACATTGCACATTAATGTTGGCAGAAGCATTAGCATGCTGGGCGAAATGCTTTATTTCGTCTGTCTTTACATTTATAGGAGCAGGAGTGGCTGTGTGGTAAGTAGCTTGCTTACCAACCACATGGTTACAAGTTTGGTCTCACTGCGTGACACCTTGGGCAAGTGTTTTCTACTATAGCCTCAGGCCGACAAAAGCCTTGTGAGTGGATTTGGTAGATGGAAACTGAAAGAAGCCTATCATATATGTGTGTGTGTGTTTGTCACCCCAACATCACTTGACAACTGATATTGGTGTGTAACTTAGTGGTTCAGCAAAAAGGACCAATAGAATAAATACTAGGCTCACAAAGAATAAGTCCTGGGGGTCAATTTGCTCACTGAAGGTGGTGCTCCAGCATGACCACAGTCAAATAACGGAAACAAATAAAAGAATAACAGAAAGTTACCATCTCCTATGGTTCTTATTTACAGTCACATGAACAAGGCCATTTGAGAGATAGCAGATGTCACTTTGCTTCTGATAACATATTATCTACTGACCAACTGCATGATGTTGAATGGTCAGTATGGTGTTCTACGAGCTGTGGTTTTCCCCCTCTGTCAGCCAGTTCTCCTCATCACAATTGATGGAAAAATATAAACATGTTTGTCTATCTACCATGTGGTTCAGTCAGTGCTAACAAAGTTTATAGAGCAAGAAAACTAATCAATCAAGACTAAAACTGTCATTCAATTGAGGAAAACAAATCAGTGCTTGATTGTTTCTCTCTCTCTCTCTCTCTCTCTCTATTCCTCATATAGTATTCTTTTCTTCTGTTATATATGTAGATGGATCGATATATGTTTAGGTAACATCAGCTGGTTAGGTAACATCACAAGTAGTGTTCTTTTTTTCCATTCTTCAATGAAAATATATCTGACGATGGGGAAATATGTTTCTTGGAATTAGTTGAAGGTTCTCAACAGGAAGTAGAAATATCATTATTTCTAATTCTCTCTAAAGGAGACTACAGCAGCAGTACTGGATATTAATAGTTATCGCCAAGCTAACATGGCAATCCAGAAAAATAGGACAAATGCTGCCGTTGATTAGCTCCAAAAGGCCATCGCCTCTAGCTAGCTATGTGACACACAAACCTCAGGAAGGTTATCTGAAAATCTACCTTGGTAAACTCTATCCAACCTATGCAAGCAAATATAGACAGATGTTAAAATGATGATGTCTATCCATCCATCCATCCATTGTGTGTACCTGTATGTATGTGTGTGTGTGTGTAATATATATATATATATATAATATATATATATATATATATATATATATAGTGTTCCATGATGGTAAGATCAATAAAAAGGTATTCCATCTGGTGGGAGATAAATAATAAACACAAGATATGTTTTTATGTGCTACTATTAGTTTTATGCAATGAGAGCATGCAAGTCAGTATTTTTTAACATGTCTGGTGTGTCAGCACAATCTTCAGGCACTGCCCACATGGCATAACAAACTAAAAATGGGACAGTGGGATGAGAGAAAAAAAACAAGAAAAAAGTAGATATTAAAGGTGGAAGGTTGAAAGTCCAGAGAACGGAAAAGAAAACAGAAAGAAGCAAAAGCAGTGGTGGGAGGGGAATTAAAGTTATTTCCCCTTTGACTGTAAAATATAAGGCTGAAAAGATAGTGGCTTAGATTCTGTGGTACAGCTGTTCAATCAGGTGTGGGTGGCACTTTCCAATTTGTCAACAGGAACTTAGCCATATGCTTACAACTGCTGAAAATTTTAGATCTAGAATTCAGCAGAAACATTAATAATAAAATTAGAAAGACTACTGGGCTACAACAATGGAATAACAGTTATACTGTAATTGATTGGTTCAAGAACATTAAGAATAAGCTTAGGGCTAGATTTACTCAGTTTGACATTATAGATTTTTATCCTTCCATATTGAGATCACTGCTTGATAAACCCATTGAGTTTGTTAAATCATATGTTGATATAGACTTGGACTTTATCATGCATGCAAGGAAAATACTACTGTTTAGTAAGAGCATAGATAAAAATTTCGATAATGATGAAATGTTTGATGTATCAATGGGATTGTATGGGATAGTGCTGACATCTGCCATCTTGTGGGTCTCTTTGTATTAAACACATTGAGATCTAAGTACCCATCTCACAATGTTGGTCTATACCGAGATGACAGATTAGGTATTTCCCGCTAAAGAAATGTTTGAGAATGCAGCCCTCTACTACAACAGTGACCTAGCCAATAGTGGCTAATATTAATAGGAATAATAATAATAAACCTAAAAATAGACCTAGGTGAATAATATGGTGTGCTCCTCTTTTTTCCCCCTTGATGTAAAAGCTAACATAAGTACTTCACTGTACTGACAACATCCCTGTACATAGCTTGTACAGCTCGCACCACCCACTCATCTATCCCAAGCTTCTGTATTGACCACCAGATAAGGGAGCAGGGGACCCTGTCAAAGGCTTTCCCCATGTCAACAAAAACCAAGTACAGAGGTTTATCTTTGGCTAAATACTTCTCCTACAGCTACCTTACCAGGAATATAGCATCAGTAGTGCTTCTCCCTGGCACAAAACCAAACTGCATCTCATCTAGACTAACTCTATTCCTAATTAGTTGAGCTATGACTATCTCTATAACTTTCATGACATGGTCTTGCAATTTGATACCCCTGTAATTATTTCTACCTAAGGCATCACCTTTACCTTTGTAGCAGTTGGCTGTGGTGCTGCTACACCAGTCATTGGGTATGACTCCTTTGTAGACAACCTGATCAACTATACGGGTTACTAGACCATATTCCACTCTGTTAGATATTTTAAGCATCTCAGTGGTGATTCCTGATGGACTGGAGACTTTATCCATCTACATAACCTAAATTGTTTTATCTACCAAGCTACTGTCTATTTGAATTGCTGTTGATCTGCATGAGGCAGACTCCCCTTCTGTGTATTCTCTACCTTTAGCATCCTTTCATAGTGGCACTTCCAAGCCACTTTCTTTGCAGAGTGAACCATCATCCATGAGAATGCACTTCTCTCCTACTACATCACAATTTTACCTGACACACTGTCTTACAAACTGAAACACTTCAAGCCACTGTTCCTCACACCACAGAGCATTGGCATTCCTTTCTGCTTCATCCCTGGCTAAGTATAAGTGCAGTGGAGGTGTATGGCTTAGTGGTTAGGGTGTTGGCCTCATGAGCATAAGATTGTGGCTTCATTCCTGGACCAGGCAACACATTGTGTTCTTGAGCAAAATGCTTCATTTTACGTTACCCCAGTCCACTCAGCTGGCAAAAGTTAGTAATCCTGCAATGGACCAGCATCCTGTCCAGTTGGAGAATTTATACACCGTGAAAACCGGGGAACTGGCCCTTATAAGTTGGCATGACTCAAGAAGGTAATTTAACTTTACTTTAAGTATAATTTTCTCCTAGCTACCTGATATAGTTCCTTGCTACCACCACCCTTCTTGTCCTTCCAGGCTTGCTTCTTCACTCAAATATGCCCTGTCAACTACACTGTTCCACTACCTTTTTGTATCTAAACATATATACATTTTTTGCATTCTTTGTATTTAATGTATTAAAAAATAAGAAGTTTTGAATGGTACAACAATGCACTATAATACAAACAATGTGCTATATACCTGTTGTAACTTAGTCATCCATAGTCTGATATGATATTGCGGAATAATATTCCTTCTTCAGATATACTTAGATGGAGTCGCTGCTATAATCAGTTTTCTAACGGCTTTTCTTTTTTATAAAAAAAGATAAAAAAGAAAAGCCGTTAGAAATTCAGAGAGCTCCTACCTCTGTTGGCAACAAAGGGCCTCTCCCTCAGATTGATGCCTGTGTGCCAAGAGCTATGCTACGTGGCAGTGAAACATGGGCTGTGACTGCCTTAGGCTTGAAAGAAATGAACCTGGCATGCTTTGCTGGATGTGCAGTGTCAGTGTGCATGTACGACTGTAAGCATCTTGATCGAGAAAAGCTGGGCATAAGAGGCATCAGATGTGATGTGCAAGTAAGACAACTGTGCTGCTATGATCATACTGATCTCTAAATGTGGAGGAAACATGTAGAAGAGGTAGACCCAGGAAGATGGTGTTCGTTGGGTGTTACTAACTCCATGACACTCACGAGAGTGTTCGTTGGATTGTTACTAAACTCCATGACACTCATGATAGTGTTTGTTGGATTGTTACTAAACTCCACAACAGTCACTCATTGAGATATTGGCTATTTTTATGCCATGTCTATGATAAAAATCCAACAAGACTTGTTTGAATTGTTGTGAGCTCTAGTAGTTAGTATGAAAGATTAGCTAGTGTGAAATTTAAGTCATAATTTTCTACGACAAAATTAATTTACTTTCCAATTGTACTATAAATGCTAAATGTACATAAATAAACTAATGTAGTAATTATTTTCTCTTTCTTCACATTTATCAACTTGTTAATGAAATTTATTTCTGTAATTATGAAACTGTGTATTTTTTTATAGCAGTTAAAAGAACACGAATTTGTTTATCTTCAACATACATGCATGCATAAAATGTCCATTAGTGTTTCTGAGTATATATTCCTCGCTATAGCGTTTATGTAGCTGGAGTTAGAATTTACATATAATGATAAAACTTATAAGTAAGTTATAAGTGACGGGTTTATCAATATATATTCCTACTTTGAAAGTAAAATATATTTATTATCTATTTCCAAATAGGAAACATATAAAAATAGTGTTACACAAATGGTAACAAAATGTAGCTATAAAAAGTGGTGACCGGCTATAAAACAGCCATATAAACCATGCCAAATCAGACTTAGGTCTGGAGCAGCCCCTCAACTTACCCGCTCTGATCAAACTGTCCAACCCATGCTATTATGAACAAGAGATGTTAAATGATGATGATGATATACATATTTATTTATGTGTGTGTCTGTATTTGTGTATATTTATATGAATACATATGTATGAATGTGTGTGTGTGTGTATATATATATGTGTGTGTGTGTGTATACATGCCCAACCCACACTAACCTGTTGATTCCCTACTGATTCCCTCCATCTCCATCAGCTCTGTAGAGACAACAATGATTTCGTGACACAATCTCAACTTGTGGCTTGCCACTTCAGCCAACAGGAATACTCCCACTGTTATTCAAGCTACCCTTGCCCATGCTAGGTCTGTTGACTGTGCATCCACACACTCTCCTTAAGCCTGCTCCACACTTACCCACCTCTCTTTCCTCCTTAGCTACCATCCCTCCACTCTACCCCTTCAGTGCACTATTTTATGCATTTTCCATCACTCCTATCCAACCCCTCCACCTCCTGCATGTTCCCCAACCTGTTCCTCCTTTTTTCAAATGTGCCCATAACCTATGTGACCTACTGGTCAGTAATTCTTTTCCCACTTCCAACACTCAACCTGGCTCCTTCCTTTGCTATCACCTTTCGAACACAACCATTTTCACCAGTACCCACGACCACTTCTTCTACATCTCCAACTCCTTCACTTTTGCCTCTGGCAATCTAATTTACTGCACCCTCTGCTCTCTTTGCCACTCCTTGTGCACTGGACAAACTAGTCAGTGCCTTTCTGATAATTTTGTCAAATACCTTGAGGACATCAGATGCAGTAATGACATCCCAGTCATGTGACATTTCCACTAGACTGGTTATTCACTACAATATGTGTCTGTGTTCAAATTGGCCTTGCACAGAGGCCACCTAAACTCCTGTCTTCATCGGAAGCAGAGATTAATTTTCTTTCTCCATACTTCAGTCCCTCATGGTCTAAATTCTCCACTCATTTTCATTTAATCCCCTCCTACACTCATGCACACAACATGCCTGAAGTACTCTCTGCCTGTTATTGCTGGTTAGTTAGTTAGTTGTAGGGGGACATGGAGTTATGTACAAGGTGGTGTTCATGCAAAGAGTTCTGGTCAAGAGAGACTTTGAACCGAGCGGTCATCGGCATCTTCACTATCTCGTCTGACAGCTTATTCCACGGATCCGCAACCCGGATGGAGAAAGCCCCTCTCCTTCAATTGAGATGAAATCGTCGCAGATAGAGCTTTTTGGAGTGACCCCGCAGCCGACGCTCTGGAGCAGGAGTGAAGAACAGCTCTTTCGAGAGGTTACACCTTCCGCTTATGATGTTGTGAGCAAGAATGAGATCACCACAGCGGCGGCGTTTTTCTAGAGAATAAAGGTCGAGCATCTTCAGTCTTTCTTCATACGACAAATGCTTGAGACCAAGGACCATGCGGGTAGCCAGCTTCTTGGCTCTTTCGAGATGATGTATGTCTTTGAGGAGATAAGGAGAAGAGGCTTGGATCCTGTACTCCAATATGGGTCTCACCAGCGTGACATAGAGTGGTAGGAATATGGCTGCTGTGAGCATTCCGAATGACCATCGAATCAAAAACAGAACTCCGGGTGCTTTGTTGGCAGCATGGACGCACTGGGCTGAAGGCGAAAAGGAAGAATCCACTAAGATACCCAGGTCCTTTACCTGGTCGGTCCTCTCCAGCAGCAGACGACCCGGCTCGAAATCAAGTTGAGTTGCAGGAGAAGAGCCAACAGGCAGATGACAGCACTTTGACACATTCAGGCACAGGTCCCATTCGTTAGACCATCTCCAAACTTGGTGGAGGCATTGACGAAGATCATCTATATCACTGCGAGGAGCGACCAGTTTGACATCATCGGCAAATAGAAGGGTGTGTTGTGTGAGGTCGTCAGGCAAGTCATTTGTGAAGACTAAGAACAATAAGAGCCCAAGCACTGAACCTTGAGGCACGCCACTGCTCGCACTGGAGATGTCAGACAGCGAACCATTAACTTGGACTTGGAAGGAGCGATCTGAGAGGAAGGCACCAACCCATCGTACAATATCCGGATGGAAACTATATGCTTGAAGCTTGAGAAGTAATAGGCGGTGGTTTACCAAGTCAAAAGCTTAGGCAAAGTCCAATAAAATGATATCAACAGTATCACCATCATCCAGGATACGCGTCACCAATTCTTCCATTACCAGTGAGTTGGTCAAGCATGATCTCTTCGGCATGAAGCCGTGTTGGGAATCAGAGATAGAGGCTGTGTTTTGGAGGTGGAGCAACATACTTTTCTTAAGGATGGTTTCGAACATCTTGCTGATTATTGAAGTAAGGGAAACCGGTCAGTAGTTAAGGGGTCTTCGCGGCTCCCTTTCTTGAAAATTGGGCAGATTATCGCTGTTCTCCAGTCTGCAGGTATAACACCCGTCGCCAATGACATATTGAATAGAAGTGTTAAAGGTTCGCAGATGACTGGAGCCAACGCTTTGATAACTGGTGGGTGTATGCCGTCAGGGCTGTGACCCTTGTTGACATCGAGGCCTTGAATGACGCGTTTGACTTCGTCCCACGTGATGACCAATCTAGGCATTGGAGGTACCGATCTATCAAATGGAGGGGGTTCACGACCATCATCTTCTTTGAAAATAGTTGCAAAAGCTTCGGCAAATAACAGACTCTGCTGATAAGGGTCCTCAATCGATATGCCTGTTGAGTCTACCAACGTTGCAATTTGGTTGTTCAAGCGGGAATTCCATTGGACATGGGCAAAGGTTTTTGGATTGTGACTGGCATTTGCCGCGATTCTGTATTCATATCTGAAGTGTTCTTCCTTTTCAATTTTCACAGCTCGGTCTCATTGAGTTTTGTACACCTCAAAAGCTGCAGTCAAATCTAGATTTTTTAATTCAGCCCTAGCAATATCTCTGAGTCAAAGTTCTCGTTTAACCTTCTTCATCACCCAGGGCTTGTGTTTCTTCTTCTTGGGAAGCCCAACGGGAACTGCTTGGTCAGTCAACCAGATTACATATGCTTTGAGGGACGACCATAGTTCGTTAACTGAGGACGTCGTCATCAGGGATCGCCAGTCCAGAAGCGCGGAAGCCTCGGTTAGAATTTCAAGATTGATTGCAGAGAAGACTCTACGTGGCAATGAAGTAGTCGTGGGCATAGAAAAAGTTGTGTGCATGTCGAACTTCAGGACCGCGTGATCACTCTTGGCAAGAGGGGCGCACACAGATAAGCCTGACACTGATCTTGGATAGCGGGAAAATACCAGATCCGGCATAGATGGCTGCTGCCCAGACCGATGCCTTGTCGGATATTCAACATGTTGTGATAGAAAACAATCTTCAGCCACGTCAAGAAGGGCCTGGCCGAACCGGGAAGATGATGTACAAATTGATGCGGGCCAGTCGATTGTGGGAGCGTTGAAGTCTCCTAGTATCAAACAGTCATGAGAAGCTGAAGCGAATCTTATCGCTTCAAGTAAATGAGCATCGTCCTGGGGTCGGCAAGAGGTGGCCTGTAGACAGCTAATACGAGCAGGCAAAACCCGGATAGGCTCAGCTTGCAATAGACGGCATCGAATTTTGTTGTAGGTTGAGCATTAGTGGGTAGAATACCACTGGACGGTTTGAGATCAGATTTAACATACACAGCAACACCTCCACCTCACCTTTTTTCTTTGTCACATCTGAAGAGGGCATAGCCCTGTAGGTGGATTTCCGAGTCCTTTACTGCTGGAGTCAGCCAAGTCTCGGTGATAGCTATCACATATGGGGAATCACGCATGGCCATTGTAAATAATTCGCTGAACTTTGGAAATAAGGAGCACGAGTTGGTATAGACGATGCTGAGCTGTGAAGTTTGAGGGGCGGGAATTAGGGAACAAGCAGAATAAGGGGTATCAGAGATAGCATCGTTGTCGGGGGTATCTACTTTACTTCGATTCACCCTCGATTCACTTTCCCTGTCAGCACTACAGCATGTGACCAGAGGTAGGACTTGATTATTTTCCCATCTTGGATGCGTAAACCCTTCTCTCCCATCTGTTTTCTCATCTTCAGTTCGGATATTAGGTTTCTCCGGCGAATTCTCTCTCTCAGTGAGTATTCCTCGCGAAAACCCATATTGGGGTCCTCCCAGGCATGCTTCTGAGCTCTGTTCAGAAAGGTTGAAGCCTCCTGATCGGAAGAAAAGATTACTCTTATTGGGTGTGGTCTAGTGTCTGAGGTTGAGTTCACTTGAAATCTTCCTAGCCGAGCGACCTTATGGATACTGACATTTTCGTTGACAGAGAACAATTCTCCAACTAAAACGGAAACAAAATTTATGTCATCTTTTAGGCGGTTTATGCCTGTATCACAGGTGGATTCAGCTTTACCATAAATGATTGCTGATCTTGAGTGGGCAAAATGGTCTTTCTGTTCTCTACTGTGAACTGTGGCATTCGATTCTTTATCGGATAATTTAGAAAGGTCAGTTTTGTAGCCATCAAACTTATGTAGGCCTTTGGGGTCGATTGGAATGGATTTAGTGGCCATAACTTTCCCGCCTGGTTTGGAACTGCACTGCCTCTTCTTCGTTTTGGAGGAGCACCACTCCCCAGATGACCTCAGATCAAGATCATTCAGAATTGGTTGAGCAATGGCATTGGTGGGAAGGACAAATGAGGGAGAATCCAAACAGATTTTATCTTTAGCAGGTTTCGTAGCTAAATCTGCCCCACTGGAGTTTTGACTATGTTTCTTCTTTTTGGGAGAACAATGGTCTTCAGGTGGGTTTGAGTCTATGCTCCTCAATTCAGGTTGGTGAACCTCCGGGACCGAAATGGCAGATGAGGAAGAATCCGCACAGATACGATCATGAGTGGAAGCGACCACCAGTTCCTTCGCCTTCTTTGGCCGCTTCAATTTTGACCCCTTCAGTTTGGATGTCTTTAGGGAAGAAATCAAGGGTGGCTCTACGTCAATAGGAGACTGTTTATTCAGTAAATGAGCCACAACAGACTTTAGGTGCTCAACCTCTTGTTTGAGCAACAGCAACTGCTCATTGAGATGTCTGTTAGTAAGACCATCTTCCTGATGAGAAGTCCTGATTTCAGGGCCCCCATATGAAAGCCTGATATCACCGATCACCTCACCAACTGAATTCTCCAAAATAGGATCAGCAGAGCGAACCCTTTTCGCAGATCTCAGTTTCGATTTGTAGGTAGCTGAGCCAGGCTTGGACAACATGATAGATGGTTGACAAAAACAATCTTCTATAGCTGCCAGGGGCTCTAGGACAAATCTGAGTTAAAGCAGGAACAAAAACAGCTGCAATCCTTGTAGGTGTAGGCAACCGCAGACAAAATCTGAGAAAGTTTGGGCTGAACCGAATCACAATCCAAGACTGAAAGCAGACGGTGAAACGAGTCAGGAACCCTTCTTCGTTATCTGTAAGTAGCTTTGGGATAAGGGATAGTAGGTCCAACTTTAGAATATTGATATGCATGTAAAATGCTCCACACAGTTAAATATCATTTGTTGTGCCATTTAGTACTTCAATATTTGTGTGTGTGTATGTTTGTATATGTGTGAATAAATGTGTTTATGTGCGAGAAGGCTCATGTTTTTGTCTTTCGTTAATTTAATTCAATTATTTCTCACGTTTTTCCCTTTTAAAATATTTTTTAAAGTAATTTATATGCTGGAGGGAGGGCTGAAGGTTTGTTTTTACTGTAAATTCTCTTTTCTCCCAACAAAGAAAAATAAAAGGGATTTTTCATTGGTGCCACCGGTATAATTCAGACACGGGGAAAACATCTTGATGTCACCGTCAACTTGTATGTTTCTAATTGTAGCAGTAGTGGTTATTTCTGATAGCAGCAGTAGTAGTAGCTGTAGCAGCAACTACTACTTTTTATAAAGTGGGATGAAGTCCGATTGGTCAAAAAGAGTTCAAATGTCTACTATATTGTTGATGGAACTTGCGAACAGTGACCTTGACTTTGAGAAAAATCAAGGAGGGGCCGACTATGAACAGTATTTGTGAATAGAGTCATATACATTCAGAGAGAATCTATAATTAGTATCATTTTTTTCCTTCTTTTTCTCCACGTGTTTATTTCTGTGATTGCAATAAAAAGTATGTTTGCATATTTCGGGTAGTCAAGAAGAAAATAAAGGTTAGCAGGTGCTTACTTCCATAATTTTAACATGCATTTAATTGTGTTGTTACAATAAAAGGCATTTTTACATATTCTGATAGTCAAGGAAGAGGGGACGACAAAAAGTTCACACAATATTGGAGATATTTATGTTTCTAAGATTTTTTGTTAGGTGTTCGTTTGTTTGTCCAAAACTGTAGATTTGTAAGTCCTTAACTTATTTTGAGGGAAATTCAAATTACTCACAGAAAACAGTAGATCTTCCAGTTTTTTACAGTTGTTTATCAGTAGTCCTGCTGGGTTGTATTTGTGTTTCTGTGTCTTCAGCTGCTGACAGGTCGGAGCAGTGAAAAACACGTCCAGCCTCTGTCACGTCCCTGCCTCTGTCACGTCCCTGCCTATCCTTGCTCTAAGTAATTAATCTCCCCTCAACCTAGTGGCTTCCTACACCTCACACATTCATTCATGACAATATATAAGTATGATATTTGTCTCTTTAACCCAATTCAACCCAAATATTCTACCTGTTTTACACTCAAATTAGCTAGATCTCATCTCACACCTAGCCTATAATCTCTTCTCTCTATATATAAAAGGCAGTTTGTCTGTCTGTGTGTCTGTCAGGTTGTACCCTCACCCTGACCACGGCTTTCAACCGATTCTGATGAAACTTGACACACACATAGGCCAATGTCATAATTCAAAACTAATGCAGTGAAAAATTTGAAAAGTTCCTCCAGTTCTGAAAAAAATCGATAAATTCGACATGGGGTCGAGAGTCTAAGCTTTTCATATGCAACACATTTTCTGTTGTAGTTTTCGCAACTTGCAATCGATTTTCACCAAACTCATGGTAAAGCTTAATGTTACCCTAAGAAACTTAACTCTGACGTTAGTTTTCCATGCAATACCTTACCATCAGAAAAAATCGATAAAACCATGCCATTTTGGGAAATCGCGTTCAAATTCAAGATGACATATTTTCGACAATATCTTTAACAAATTGGCAGGAATTTTTTTTTAATTTCACAGCGAGCATCATGTCTGCTCCAAGGAGCTATATGACCCTTTTTATTCCAATAGGATACTTTATTACTGGAAAATATTGGTTAATTAAATATATCATCATCATCATCATCATCGTTGAACATCCGCTTTCCATGCTAGCATGGGTTGGAAGATTTGACTGAGGTCTGGCGAACCAGATGGCTGCATCAGGTTCCAATCTGATCTGGCAAAGTTTCTACAGCTGGATGCCCTTCCTAATGCCAACCACTCCAAGAGTGTAGTGGGTGCTTTTACGTGCCACCGGTACAAGATCCAGACAGGCGGTACTGGCAACGGCCACACTCAAATAGTGCTTTTTATGTGCCACCTGCATAGGAGCCAGTCCAGCGGCACTGGCAACGAACTCACTTGTATGTTTTTTCACGTGCCTCCAGTACAAGTGCTTGTAAGGTGACGCAGGTAATGATCACACTCGAACGGTGCTTTTTACGTGCCACCGGCACGGAAGCCAGTTTGTTGCTCTGGCAACGATTATGCTCAGATGGTACTCTTAGCACTCCACTAGCATGGATGCCAGTCATCGGATTTGATTTCGATTTCGATTTCACTTGCCTCAACAGGTCTTCGCAAACAGAGTTTAATGTCCAATGAAGGAAAGGTATGCATTATATAAGTAGGCTGGTTACACCCCTGGCATAGGCCATGAGGTTATAGTCTCACTTGGCTTGCCGAGTCCTCTCAAGTGCAGCATATTTCCAAAGGTCCCGGTCACTAGTCATTGCCTTGGTGAGGCTCAATGTTCGAAGTTCATGCTTTGCCACCTCATCCCAGGTCTTCCTGGGTCTACCTCTTCCACAGGTTCCCTCAACCGCTAGGGTGTGGCACTTTTTTTTCACTGCTATCTACATCCATTCTCGCTACATGGCCATACCAGCACAGTCTCTTACACACCACATCTGATGCTTCTTAGGTCCAATTTTTCTCTCAAGGTATTAACACTTTGTCAAGTATGCACACTGACATTACACATCCATCGGAGCATACTGGCTTCATTCCTTGTGAGCTTACGCATGTCCTCAGCAGTCACGGCCCATGTTTCACTGCCATGTAGCATGGCTGTACGTACATATGCGTCATACAGTCTACCTTTTACTCTGAGTGAGAGGCCTTTTGCCACCAACAGAGGTAGGAGCTCTCTGAACTTTGCCCAGGCTATTCTTATTCTAGCAGCTACACTTTCAGCGCACCCTCCCCCACTACTGATTTGGTCCCCTAGGCAACAGAAGTTATCAACTACTTCTAGTTTTTCTCCCTGGAATGTGGCAGAGCTTGTTCTCTGCACATTTTCAGTGTTTATTGCTCCTGAGCATCTGCCATGTACAAAAACTATCTTCCCAGTTAGCCTTCCTTTGACATTGCTGTACCTCTTATGTGTCCATAGCTTACACCGGGTACATCTTATAAGTTTCTACATACACCTTTTCTACAGATCGAACAGGGCCAACTACCTGGAGGGATTTGTGGTTTGCTTGCCTTCCTACTTATTAGGACTTTGGTTTTAGCTAGGCCCTTCGATTCTAATCCTTGTTTCCACACTTGAATCTTCTCCTCTAGTTCTGATAGTGACTCAGCAATTAGAGCAAGGTTGTCTGCATAGAGGAGCTACCAGGGGCATCCTGACTTGAATTCCTCTGTTATTGCCTGGAGGACTATGATAAATAGGAGGGGATTGAGGACTGAACCTTGGTGGACCCCTACCTCTACCCAGAATTCTTCACTGTACTCGTTGCCAATCCTAACCTAACTGACAGCGTCCCTGTACATGGCTTGCACAGCTCTCACTAACCATTCATCTATCCCTAGTTTCCTAATTGACCACCAGATAAGGGATAGGGGGACCCTATCAAAGTCTTTCTCCATGTCAATGAAAGCTAGGTACAGAGGTTTTTCTCCTGCAGCTGTCTTACCAGAAATATAGCATCAGTGGTTCTTTTCCCTGGTAGGAACCCAAACTGCATCTCATCTAATTAGTTGGGCTATGACCTTCTCTGTGATCTTCCTTACCTGATCCAACAACTTGATACCTCTGCAATTATTTGTATCTAAAGCGTCACCTTTACCTTTGTAGCAGTTGACTATTATGCTGCTACACCAGTCATTGGGTATGACTCCTTTGTGTATCACCTGGTTAACTATATGGGTAACTAGGCTATAGCCAACACTGCCAGATGATTTGAGCATCTCTGCAGTAATTCCCGATGGGCCGGGGGCTTTCCCTGTCTTCATACTCTTAATTGCTTTATCTACAAAGGTACTGTCAACTCGGATAGCTGGTCCCTCTGTTGGGTCAACATTCGGCAGACTTTCTTTCTCCCATTCATCTTCTTTATTGAGCAAACTTTCAAAGTGACATCTCCAAGCCTCTCTCTTTGCATCCTCATTTAGTGCAAGTGAACCATCATCCATGCCGACATATTTCTCTCCTACATCACAATTCTCTCTCACACACTGTCTTGTAACACAAAATACCTCAAGTCTTTGGTCCTCATGTTGCAGAACATTGGCAAATTTTTTTTTATCTGCTTCCCCTCTGGCTAAATAAACCTGTCTCCTAGCTTCCCTTCTGGCAGTCTGATACAGTTCTCTGCTACCACCGTTCTTCCAGTCCTTCCAAGCCTGTTTCTTTTCTCTAATAGCCCTGTCAACAACATTGTTCCACCACCGCATTATTTTGGGTTGAGAGGGGGCTTTGCACCATCCACAGAGCTGGTTGGTGGCCCTTAGCAGGTTGTCCCGTAGGAACCTCCAGTTGTCTTCTATACCATGTGAAGCTATATCCCCTTCTATTTTGTCAAAGGCTTTGTGTATTATGTCTCTAAATCTCTGTCCATTTGCAGGATCTTTAAGCTTCCAGACCCTTCTCCTCCATGTTGGTCGCCTTCTGGGCATCCACTTAGCCTTGATCCTGAAGTCACTAACTACCAGTCTATGTTGTGGGGTTCATTCTTCGCCTGGGAAGGTTTTGGCATTCATAAGCTGCCAACTTGCCCTTTTTCTGGCGAGGATGTAGTCAATCTGACTAGTGTGTCTGCCAGATCAGTAGGTGACTAGCAGGTATCCTGAAGTTAGTATTACAAACCATAAGATCATTTACATCACAGAACTCCAGCAGCCTGGTTCCCTCCTCATTGCGGGAACCAAAAGCATAGCCTCCATGTATTCCATGGAATCCTCCTGTATGTTGTCCAACATGTCCATTGAAGTCACCAGCCACAAAGAGAAGGTCCCTGTCATTCGTCAACGAGGTAGTCTACAAAAGGGTGTCATAGAATCGGTCTTTCTGTCCATTGGGTAGCCCTGGCTGAGGAGCATAGGCCAAGATAATGGTTGCTAACCCATGATGAAGCACTAATCTAATCTTAAGTATTCTGTTGCATACTCTGACTACCTCAATTACCTTATCCACCTATTTCTCTGCAAGAAGTATACCCATGCCCCTAACCCCATCAGTGTTCCCTGCCCAGAAAATTTTGTACCTGTGTTCTTTGCTTGTGAGGAACCTCCTCTCCACCTTACTTCTTGGATGCAGCACATATCGACACATCTCCGTTCAAGCATCTCAACAATCTCCCCAGACCTACCTTTCAGTGTGCTGACGTTGAGAGTGCCAACACCGAGGGTGTGGGAGGTATGGACCCATGAGACTCTGGGACAGGAGACAGCTTGCATTTGGCAGAATTCATAAACAAACAATAGACTTCAGTTCAACCTGCATACACTACATTATCATATTTTTGCACTATATGATCACTACCTTACATAGTAGATAAACCCTAAGTAGGGGTGCGGATGGCATAAAGCCTTTAGAAGTGTTCATGGGAGATAACCAAAGGATGGCAAAGGATAGGAACTACTGGTGCAGTTGGAGGGCAGGCGCACCGCAAACTAGGAAGTTTAGTCGAGAGCATCTTCTGCGTGCGCTGGTTTATATAGGGTGGTGGTGGTGGTGGTGGTGAAGGAGGAAGTTTTGGCAAAGCTAGTGGTAATTGAAAGAGAGACAGACAGTGAGGCTGAGAGAAAGAGACAGAGTGAAGCGGAGGGAGAGAGTGAGTAGTGGTCAAGAACATGAGGGAGAAAAATATTCTTTTGGGATCTGCATAGCATAATTTAGTTAGATAGCAAATGTTGATTATAGTAAAAATAGAATTGAGAAATCTGAGAGTTTTCGGTCAGACAATCTAAGACAAAATTAGAGAAATAAGTGACTGTGTGATAAACTTTAATAGATGAATGAATGAATATGTTGCGGCTAAGGAAATGTGTGAACTAAGGTTATCTTAAGGCAACAACGAGGAAGATGAAACTATTGAAACTATATTTACATGATGACATGGTACGGAAATAGACAGAATAATGAAAAGAACTAATAAGGAGTTTATGATCTGTGCAGAAATAGAAGAGTAGATGAACGAGGTTGAAAAGACAAAACTTCTTATCTGAACATCTTCTGGGATTCGTATCCTTCGGCAGAGGTATTGAAAGCAAGTAGGGGAGTCCGAGTGCGTGCGCTAGTTTATATAGGGTGGTGGTGGTGGTGGTGGAGGAAGTCTTGGCGAAGCGAGTGGTAATCGAAAGAGGGAGAGAAAGACAGACAGAGTGAGGCTGAGAGAGAGACAGAATCACCGAGGAGGCCATGCTTCCCGGACGCGACATGAGGCGCAGGGCAGACCAGAATGGTTGGCACACACGCCCCACCACCTCTTCTCCCCAGGCTGGTTGAAGCAGGCACAAAACAATGTGAATAAATAAGCATTACATTTGGCAGAATAATCTGAATGCTAAAGGGTTAATTCCTTCTCTTTTCCTCCTGGACCTTCCTGACTTTAGTTTACCTTCATCATCATTATCCCTCATAATGAAGGCCCCCTTACACTCAAGCATTTTCTTGATTTTCATCCTGATCTCCAGCCTAGCACTCCTACTCTCATCCAGTTAGATAAATTGGTTTTCTCTTTGAATTGCTTTTTGTTCATTGGAGCGATTTACCAACAGATCTCAAGTGTGGGCCCCAACTATCTAGACCTATTTGTTAGCTGCATTGATGCTGAAATATTCTCACAGTTCACCAGTTTACTGTATCAGTGTGACCTTACTCTCCTACAAACAACTCCTTCCTGTCTTTTGTCTAATCCTTCTGCTCTGTCTCCAACACCTCTGTTAACTTCCTCTATAATTTTGTTGCCCAGATTTGTGGCCCATATGACATCTGGACAGTATTCAAGAGTAATACAACACTTCACAAATATCTCCTTCGAGTAAAACCAGCAATAGAAGAGAATTATGTGTACTCCATCCCACACAGCTGTGGTAGTTTATACAAAGGCGAAACATGCTACCCCCTCAAAATAAGAGTAGAGGAACATTGCAAAGCTGTGACATGAGGAGATATTGATAAATCGGGTATAGCTGATCATGTATGGAAAAATGGAGACCACCTCCCCCTGTGGGATGAAGTTAAAATAATAGACAGAGAACACCACTGGAAAATACGAAAACTAAAAGAAGCAGCACATATGCTAGGACACAACAACCTCCTCAGCAGAGTGCAGATATGAATAGCATATGGGAACCAGTATCAAGGAAGGATAGGAAAATATTAGATTTTCTAATATTCATTAAAAATATTCACTAAAATTCACTCCATAAATGCCCATAATGGCATAGTGGTTAAGAGCGTGGGCTACTAGCTACTAACCCCAAGATTCTGAGTTCAATTTCAGGCAGTGACCTAAATAATAATAATAATATTAATAATAATAATTAATTCTTTTATTGGCCACAAGAGCTGACAAAAATTAATTATAACATAAAGGGACTAAACAGGACGAAAGGTTACAAAGGCTTTTGTACAAAAATACCTTAGGAATGAGAACCCAGAAACGTGCTAACAACAAACAAGATGAGGACAAATATTCGTCAGATGTAAATAATGTACATAATTCCTCATCTCTTAACAATAAACAAGATGAGGACAAATATCCATCAAATGTAAATAATGTAAATTATGCTGCCATCTACCACTCCTCTTTTACCACCTCCGTCACCTATACTCCTACTGACTCCAATTCTTATGTTGACTTTTCCTCTTCCCACCCTACCCACACTAAACTATCCATCCCCTACTCTCAGTTCCTCCATCTCCATCAGGTCTGTAGTAACAACCATCATTTAGAGTTTGTCTCATGGTCTAAATTCATTTAAACCCATCCTACACACACACTTACACACCACCCACCTCTTTCAATTTCCACTGTCTCCTCAACTTCTACCCTGCACACACCTACACTATATTCTTGAACTCATTTGCCTACACCACACACACCATTTACGTAAAAACTGCTTATACATACACCAACATGGAAACACTCCTTCTTCCTGTCTCACACACACTAGCACCCACACTTCTATATCTGTCTTCATACTTTTAGTAGCAAGTATATAATAATACACACTTCCAAACACCTAACACTTTTGTCACCTCTATCCAGCTTGAGTCATATAACATCCTCACACACACACACACACAAACAAGCAGAAAATAACACCCTTACACTTACATGCACAAACACACACAAGCTCTTGCACATACACATACATACATTGATAGCCTTATATACTTTACAAAACCTGAAAACAGATACATACACTCACATACACACATGTCTAACAGCTTCATACACATACATAAACAGATACATACATACACACACATGCACAAACACAATATACATGCACGCAATAACATCATACACATGTACTTGAACACACACCCACACATTGGATAGCCTCGTATTTGGATTATCACCTTCCTGGATTTTGCTGAGCACTGTTGTTGATTTGTATCACACCAATCTAACAAGACTTCACAAACTTTACTAATGTTACTTCTTTACCTTCCTTGTCACATTCCTCTAATATACTTGATATTCCCTCCTCCATCTGCACCACCATTTCAAATATTACACACTACATTTCCTACCTTGGAAGTACCAACCGTCTTTCAACCTTTCTTTACACATTTTAAAAGAAGAAACCATTTCTCTTGCTATACTTCTTTCTTCAGTTGTTGCTATCATCTCAACCACATACCTAAAGGCTTCTGTCTTCACTGCAACTCTACCTCTTACTCTTCCTCCACCAACTTATGTGTTTATCTGCTTTGATCTCATTAAACTATTCACCCTTGACTGCCTTCTCCCACTTGCCTATTCTTTCTTCTTTTCCTGCTGCTCTCCCTTTGCTGTCCACTCTACCTTCCGTTTTGTCCTCCACCTCAACTGCCTTTCCCTTGCTGAGCATTCTCTCCTTCAGGGGAGTCTCCATTTTATACCACTTTGTTCAGTAACTAGTTTTGGACCAGGGACAATGTCCAACACTTTTTGCACCATGTTAGGTTGCATGCCCTCTTTCACAATGCTCCACTTGCATCCACTGAATAAGGCTGCTTCAACAAGACCTGGGTCACTGACCATCCCACTGGATACCAGCTTCTGGCCAGTTCCATGCAGTCGATTAGTTTGCAAGTGTTTGCCACCATGCCCTGGACCAGTTCAACTTCAGCAGGTGCTCCAGTCAACTCACAAGCCAAATGCTCAGTCCTCTGTTGCCTCCAAATGCCATGAGGACATATTGTTGAACTGACTGACAAGGATGAAGCTGTGGTTGTGTGGCTGATGTGCTCCACCAACTTCTAGACATCTCCTCTCATACTCTATCCACCGACCCCATTCCTCACTATGAACAAGTTGTTTCTTTCACAATCCATGTACTTATTTCCTCCTCCTTTCTACCCCACACTGCCTCCAGCCTCATTTTCCAGAGCCCAGCTGCCCCATTGTCTCATAGCTTCCCAAAGTGGGCAATATTGCCCACCAGTGGGCGATTTCAACTTACAGGTGGGTGATAGATGAATTTCTAGAAAAATGGTGGGCAATATGAACATTTTGTGGGTGACAATGAATTTTTAGAAATTACATCTGCATTTACTGATATCTAGGCAGGCCTAGAATAAGGATGCACTTTTATCGATTTTACTTGCATAAGACGTCACTTTGTGTTAAAAAAGTGGACTTGTTTATCGATCGAATATTTTTGTCACAGTCATTGAGATGGTTGTCGCGCGTGCTAAAAATAGCAGCCAATAGGCCTAGGCCTTAAATCACACTCCACTACAAATTTTATTTTTTGCATAATCGTATGAACTCCCGCGTATAGAACTCAAATTCGCAAAAATTTTCTGCAAACTCCAAAAAATAAAAGTTATGAGGATTTATATATCATTGCATAATTCTGTGGTTTCATATCAAAACACAAGTGCTATTTTCAGGTTGTTGACAAAATGTGCAGTCACGCACAAAATGACAGCTTTGAAATTATGTTTCTTGACTGGGTGAAAATGATCAAACTTTAAACCTCTATAACTTTTTAAAAATATTTTTCCAGAAAAAGTTGAAGTGGGGTGGCTGTGTCGTAAGTAGCTTGCGTACCAACCACATAGTTCTGGGTTCATTCTCACTGCTTGGCACCTTGGGCGAGTGTCTTCTACTATAGCCTCGGGCCAACCAAAGCCTTGTGAGTGGATTTGGTAAGCAGAAACTGAAAGAAGCCCATCGTATATATGTATATATATATGTATGTGTGTGTATATGTTTGTGTGTTTGTGTTTGTCCCCGTAACTTAGCAGTTTGGCAAAGAGATCGATAGAAGTACTAGGCTTCCAAAGAATAAGTCCTGAGGTCGATTTGCTCGACTAAAGGCAGTGCTCCAGCATGGCCGCAGTCAAATGACTGAAACAAGTAAAAGACTAAAAGAGTAACTCCAGCAATTTAGCTTGGAAAGGTACATTAATGTGCCAAATTCTAAAATTTTCAATAGACTTTCATTTTTGAAATGCTGGCAGCCAAACAACCTAGATCCATATTTGCTCCAGTAAAGACGTGTCATCTGACTCTGCTCTATTGACTTTTTCTTCTCTTTGGGAATACCATACTGCCTTTCTGATGCCATCTATAGAAATTCATTTTCACTTTACTGATGCCTCCAGTCAAGAAACTTTGTTAGTGATTATTTATCGTTTGAATTTATTCCCTCTCCTCAGAACTGTCAGTTACCAATGTGCCTTC
This sequence comes from Octopus sinensis, assembly GCF_006345805.1. NCBI lineage: Eukaryota > Metazoa > Mollusca > Cephalopoda > Octopoda > Octopodidae > Octopus > Octopus sinensis. Next base: position 87,598,613 of record NC_043003.1, read on the forward strand.
TTTTCCATTGGGCATTGACCAATGAAGCAATGAAACCTTCACACTTGAAGTATCACTTTGACGCCAAGCGTTCTGACATGAAGGACAAGCTGTTATCATACTTTTTGCAACTGAGCTCCTCTTTCAAAAAGCAAATACAAACATTCAACACACTACTCCAGGAAACTAGTAAACAGGAGAATGATGGGTTGATTGCATCATACAACATTGTATCGCTTGTTGCTAAGTCTGAGAAGTCTCATACAATTAGTGAAACATTACTTCGCCCAATTATAGAAGAGGTTTTGTCAACTGTTATACACAAGAAACCCAATAACATTATGAAGAAGATCCCATTTAGTAATAACACAATTTCTCGAAGGATCAATGAAATGGCCAATGATGTCTAACATCAGCTCGTTAATATTCTCCAGCATTCTGAATTTTCTATACAAGTGGATGAGTCAGCTGTTGTGGACAATCAATGTTTGATGATGGTATATGTTTAGTATTTCAGCGAAGACCTTCAACCTTGTGAGGAAATGCTGTTCACAGAGAAATTGCTGCTTGATTCAAGAGGTGCAACTATTTTTCACGCTTGCAAGTCATTCCTTTTTGAATATAATATCTCACTCAGTAATATTCTTGCCTGTGCATCTAATGGAGCCCCTTCAATGATAGGAAGATACAGAGGTTTTTCATCTCTCCTAGAGGTGTGAAATTTCCCACCAGCTACTAACTGTTCGTTGCTTGGCACATTGGCAGCATTTAGTGGCAAAAAATATGTACAGTAGATTGAATGATGTGCTACATTTAGTTACCAAGACTGAACAAATTGAAGTCCAGTCCCTTGTCTGACTGAATTTTCTGTTGACTCTGTCTGAGAAATGATGAGGACCATACTAAATTCTTATACCATACTGAAGTGCAGTGGCTGTCAAAAGGAAACTGTGTTTTACACTTTGTTGAAATGTTTTATATATCCTTTTCTTTGAAAATACTCCACTATCCACTTCATTAATGGCTGCAAGGTGCGATGTCTTTTTTCTTTGTGATATATCTACAAAATTAAATAATTTGAATAAGTTATTGCAAGGAAACAGAAAAACTCTTGTTGATTGTAAATCATTTACACCTTCATTTCAAAATTGGTTTTTGTTTAAGACTAACATTTCAAAACATCTATTCCATCAATTTCCACAACTTGTTTCTTTGAAAGATGAATTGATTGATGAAGATTTAACTACATATCACAGCTATTTACAATCATTGCATGATAACATGGTGGAGCAATTTCAAGATGTTATTGCGCTGAATATTCCAAATTGGTATAGCAATCCATTTGAGGTCGGTGCAGTCAATTGTGAGGATGACGTTCAGTAGGAATTGATAGAATTACAAAATGACAATGCGATACTGTCGGAATAGCAAAGAAGGTTTGTGGTACCATCAGAGTATATTGAATTCATACCCCAATCTGTGGCACCATCTGAAATTTATTTTGCTTGCCTTCCCTACCTCATACTTTGTTGAATCTGGTTTTAACAATGTTGGAACTTTACTTTCCCATAAAAGAATTGGACTGGGTGTGATACAACGAGGAGACTTGCAGCTAAAGTTGACAAGTTTGAAACCGAATCTATCTGCACTAGCTGCATCGCACCAAACTCATGGTTCTCATTAAAAAGTTGTATTCTTTTCCTTTATAATACAATCATTAATTATTTTTGCATCAGTTGTTCTGAAAATGAAAATCAGTGTAAAAGAAAGCACAAGTTTCTAGAAGTTAATCTGTCTGCATAATTTAGAATTAATGTTAGAATTTTATTTACACTAATGGAAAAACTTAACCCACAATAAAGGATCTGTAAACAACTGCATATCTAGTCCAAATGGCACTAACAGGGCAACGAGTCTACGATATAGTGTGTGTGTCAAATGATAGGGGTGGGGTCTTAGGGGATTTTGTGTTGTGGGGTTGTGTCAGGGTTTTTTTTGACATGGGTGGGCAATGGACCTGTTTTTTGGCTGATAGGTGGGCAGTATTGCAATTTGGTGCAAAAAGTTTGGGAAACACTGGGCTATGTGAATCTATTCATTAGCTATGTTGAAGCAAAAATATTATCTCAGTTTACCAGTCCCATTCCTGAGCTGTAAGGTCAGTATATTGGCAACTATATCAATATGACCTCTTGCAAACAACTCAACTCCTTCCTGTCTTTTGTTCAGTTTGTCCACCTTACTTTTGAATTCTTCTGTTCTGTTAGTTTTCTCAACATTTCTGTTACCATCTCCATCCACTACATGCCTACAGACTCCCACTCCTACATCGACTTTCCTCCTCCCATCCTACCTACACTAAACTATTCATCCCCTACTCTCAATTCTTCCATACTCATCAGGTCTGTAATGACAGCCATCACTTCGAGACATAACCCCCAATTCATGTCTTAGCACTTACCCAATATAATTACCCCCAATACTTTTATTCATGCAGCCTCGCCTGTGCTCAGTCTGTTTACCATGCATCTGCCTTCTCTCCCTGCCTCTGTTCCACACTTACTCACCTCCACTTCTCACTATCCTTCACTCTATCCATCCAATCCCCTATTTTATGTGGTTTCTACCAACTCCTCTCTAACCCCCCTATTTCTCACATCTTCCCCAATCTACACCTTACTTTTATCAAATCTACGTGGAACCTAAGTGACCTACTAGTCAGTTGCTTTTTCCCCACTCGACCTGGTTCCTTCCTCTGCTATCGCCTCTCCCTTCCTCTCTAACACCATCATTTTTACTGGCACCCACAATCACTCCTTCCACATAGCCAACTCTTTCACTTGCACACTGATCCTTCTGTTCTCTTTGCTTCTCACTGTGCATTGGACAAACTAGTCAGTGCCTGTCTGATCATTTTTCCAAATATCTTGGAGACATCAGATGTCATAGTGATATCCCAGTCTGTAACATTTCCACTAGATTTACTACAATGTGTATGTGTTTAAACTGGCCTTGCACTAAGGCCTCCTGGACTTCTGTCTCTATCTGGAGCAGGTACTGATTTCTCTCTCCATACTTCCCTCAGGGTCTAAATTCTCCACCTATTTTCATTTAAATTCCTCCTACACACACGTACACACACCACATGCCCTTTCATTACCACTATTCCCTCCACTACACCTATTCTACACTGTTTAACTCATTCTCCTACACCACAAAAACCATTTACATTCAAACAACTTATACATACACTCACACACGCACACACACACACACACATTTCTTCCTACTTCACACATACTAGCATCCGCTAAAAATGATTGGCCTCTTTCTGACTTCACACATCAGCATAGTCATGGAAGGAATTGTCCGAACAAAACTAATTGCATTCCTTGAAGAGAATGATTTGTTGACTGACACCCAGCACAGTTTTCACTTAGGTAGATGCTGCTTGACACAACTGAAATGTGGATGTGATATATCTCAACTTTGCAAAAGCCTTAAGTAAAATATGTCACAAGCTGCATGATCTTAGCATTGTTGAAAAACTTGGAAAGTGGCTACATGACTTTTTGAAAGGTAGAAGTCACTCAGTGGTGGCCAGTGGAGCCACAAATAATGAGTGGTAGTCCACATGGTATTGTCTTAGGGCCACTGCTATTCATAGTGGCCTTCTCAGCTACTCAGATAGCCACCCTTGCTAGCTATGCAGATGACACAAAAGTCTCTCAGGAGATACAGAACCCTGGATATATTACACACATGCAACAGGAGTTGGATGCAATAGATGGGTGTGCTGTTTGTTTTTTGTAATGTTTGAATATCTATTGCTTTGACACATTCTATTCTATTGGCTATTAACATTGATGAATATTTTCTTTCAGGTAGTATTTGTTTTCATTCTTGAAATATTTTATTATAAGTTTTGAAATTTGAAATTGTTGTGCAGATTCTTCTTGCTTAATTAAATGGAATATTAGTCTTTGTGTGTTTGGGATGGTATTAGGAGAAAAGCTGGTATTTGGATTCTGCTTTTGTAATGAATGTATGTTTCAATGTTTGTCTCTGTTTTAATGATTAGAATGTCCATGAATGGTAGTTGAGTCTTACTGTATTCCATGGTGAAGTTAATACTATTATTTATACTGTTAATTAGGTTTTTGAAATCAATAAGCTGGTCAAATATGTGCATCCACAGAATCAGGCAGTCATCAAGTTGTATTTTAATTGTTCATATTTCTGGACCTCCATGTATACCATGACTAAATTGTCATAAGTCAGAGAAACTTTTGTAACCCTCTTGGTCCCAGACATTTGCATGTAAATATTGCCATTAAAGTAAAAAAATTGTTTTCAATGATGAATTTGAATCTATTCTGTCAGGGATTTTTTGTGCCAGAAACCTATTACTTCTAGTCAATATTGGTGCAGGATTGTGGTATAGAGGTTTACTACATAAAATTATACAATAATGGTATCTTTATTGATAATTTTCGGTGAGTAGTTTAACAGGTCCAGTTTCAGGAGTGTATCTATAAAATTGCTGAGTCTGTATGTTTCATATTTGGACCTGCTACAATTGGTCTAAATTTAAAGTCGGTGGGATGTTGTGTATTTATACAACTTGAACTTGATTTTTTACAGGCATCTTTAATAGTTTGGTTCTTGTGGATTTTGAGGAGGCCATAGAAGTAGCTAGTTTTGCATTCAAAATTAGTTAGGTAGTCACATCGTTTGTTAAACCCTTTAGGAGTCAGTGAATGAGTGTGTTAAGGTTTGTCATCATCTTTGATTTTTGGTAACTGTTTACCTTTTCGTAATTGGTTGTATTTTGTTGTAGAGATAATATAGCACTTTTATAATGTTCAGCATTCATAATAATTACAGCACTTCCCTTTTCTGCTTCCTTAATTATTATTTATTTTTTAGTTCATGTATAATTTTTTTGTTCCTTTCAAATGGTGTTGGGTTTGATTTTAGAGTGTGGTAGTTCTTTGTATGGGTAGGTAGATAAAGAAATCACAAAATTTATCTAATGCTTTGTTCTTACTTTTCATAGGCTTGCAACTGCTTTTGTTTCTTACAATTGATTTGTCCCTGTATTCTTTATCAAATAATTTCTCTGCTAGGTGCAATTTGCTACTGAACTATAAAATATGATTCTATATTTCTTTAGAGTTAGGGTATTGTGGTGTTGGAGTAAATTTTAGGCCTTTTGAGAACATGGTAATTTCTTGTACTGAAAGAGTTCTTTTGGATAGGTTAATTATCTTTGGTTTCTCATCTTCAGTTTGTATCATTGGGTGTGAAGAATTCTGTCAGCTGGGTCTAAAGAACAATCTTTTGAATTCATCCTTGTATTACTATCAGGTCATTAAGAATGACAAGTCCAATTTTCTTATGCACCAAGTTTGGCAGTCATTAACTCTATGTTTTATCCTGACAATCCTTTGTTTTACAACATTGAAGAGTTACATCATCACTTTTTGAAACGCAATTCATGGTGTCTGATTATATTGTGAGTTTTCTCTTGTAAATCAATTTTTGTGAACCCATGGATAGATAAAAAATTCATGTTGTTTATGAATATGAGTTCCATCGTGGAACCAATGCATCCGAGACAGCTCAAAATATCAAAATATGCATGAGTTAGCAGCAAGGTTTGGTGTTTCGATTCCAACTGTATTGGACCGTCTGAATCAAATTGGCAAGGTGAAGAAGCTGGACAAATGGGTACCACATGAACTGAACGAGCATCAAATGTTGTCACAGCATAAAACTATTTTTGCATTATTTTTTTATGTGTAATGAAAAATGGATTCTTTTCAACAATATCAAACATTCTGCATGGTTGTTAGATAGAGACGAAGTGCTAAAACACAATCCCCAAAAAAATATTCACCAAAAAAAGCTAATGGTGCCTGTTTGGTGGTCCAGTGCTGGTGTCAAGCTCTACAGCTTCATGAGACCTGGTAAGTTAATTACAACGGATGTGTACATCAACCAATTGAATGAAATGATGAGTGAACTTGCAATTAAACAACTGAGAAGCAGGCCAATTCTCTTGCAAGACATATGCTCGACCACATGTTGCACAAAAAACACTACCTAAGTTACAGGAACTGAACTTGAAAGTACTCTGTCATCTGCTATATTAACCAGACCTTGCACCAACTGACTATCATTTTTTCAAGGCTTTAGACAATTTTTTGCAAGGATAAAACTTCAAATCTGAAGATACAAAAACAGCTTTTTGTGATTTCATCACCTCTTGCTTTCTAGAATTCTTTGCTGCTGGCATAAATAGGCTACTGATAAAATGGCAAAATTGTGTTGATAATTTAGGTGCAATACTTTGATTAACTAACTGCATTGCTTTTTGTTTAGATAAAATAAAATAAACTTTCAGTTCAAAATCAGACATTTCATTCTTAATGACTTGATATTTATGTATCTATTGATATTTTCTCTGTTATTATATACTCTTTTGTATTGAATTTGTATATTTGTAGGTCTGGATTGTGGTTGTTTCTGTCTGTAATTGTTTTTTAAGTTGTTACTTTTTTATCCATTGTGTATGTTATAATCTTCGGTTCTGGAAAAAGTTCAGTCTAGCAAGAGGGAGAACTTGGATTTATTTAGTTGTTGGAGTATTCTGGAATTGTCCGTGCAAACAGCCATGCTACATGACAGTGAAACATGGGCTGTTACTACTGAGGACATGCATAGACTTGAAAGATATGAAGCTAGTATTTTCTGCTGGAAGTGTAATGTCAGTGTGCATATATGACAGTGTAAGTGCCCTGAGAGAAAAGTTGGACATAAGAAGCATCAGATATGGTATGCAAGAGAGACGACTGCACTGGTATGGTCATGTGTTGCATATAGATGAGGACAGCTGTGTGAAGAAATGTCACACCTTAACAGTAGAGGGAACCTATGGTAGAGGTAGACACAGGAAGACATGGTATGAGGTGGTGAAGCACAGCCTTCAAATGTTGGGCCTCACCAAGGCGATGACAAGTGACTGAGACCTTTGGAGATATGCTGTGCTTGAGAGGACCTGGTAAGCCAAGTGAGATTGTAGCCGTGGCAGATGCTAATGTCACATAACTGGCCCATTTAAAAGCACCCTTCAATCGTCGGGCAATATGCCGTGCTTGTAAAGACCTGTTGAGCCAAGTGAAATTGTAGTTGTGGCCAATGCCAGTGTCCCCTGACTGGTACCTGTGCTGGTGGCATGTACAAAGCACCATTCGAGCATGACCAATGCCAGTGCCACCTGACTGGCTCCCATGCTGGTGGCATATAAAAAGCACCCACAACACTCTTGTAGTATTTGGCATTAGGAAGGGCATCCAGCTGTAGAAACCTTGCCAAATCAGATGGAGTCTGGTGCAGACTCCCAGCTTACCAGTCCTCAGTCAAACTGTCCAACCCATGCCAGCCTGTAAAGTGGACGTTAAATGACAATGATGATGATGAATTTGGTGAATATAATTTTCATTTTTAGGTACTTGATTAGTTAGTTGTGAATGAGATTTTTGAATTTTAACTTTCTTCAAGAATGAGTTACCAGTAGAGTACTCACTTTCTTGAAATCAGATTCATAACACAGGTCTATGATAAAAAAAATTGTTTCACATTTATTGGTTGAAACTGACCAATATTTACCTGCAGATTTCAAAAATTACAAAGAAATCATCCTATAATATACTATTTCTTCTCAAAATTGATCAATCCCAAATTTGACCATTGTCTTGTTATTATTACTATTAATTGTCATATTTAAATAAATTATAACAGTGTAACTAATAGATGTAATTTTGAAAGATAAGCATCTGCCAATATTTAGACCACTTCATCTACACAAAGGCAGAAATAGCTATGATGATGAAGACTTTCATAGCAGTGAAGGTGAAGAACCTCAACTATTCAGCCAGTGTAAATTAAATGATTTAGTCAGGCTTACAAAGGAATCAGCTGAGCTTTTATGTTCCAGACTTAAATCCAATATTTTAGCTCCTCATGCAATATTCTATTGGTATTGTAACTGTGAAAAAGAATTTGTTCCTTATGTTAAAAAAAATTTGGTTTATTGTACAAATCCATCAGAACTAATAGGAAAATTTGGCATAAGTTACTGCTCTCAAAAATAATGACTATTGTTCTACTGCATAATGGTAATAAGTATGTTTCCATCCCTATTGGACACACAGGGATCATGAAGGAAACATGAAAATTTGATGTTACTTTTACACAAGGTCAAATTCAAAAATTGCAACTTGATATGTGACAACTTGAAAATAATTTGCATGTTGCTTGGACAACAGTCAGGCAGTACAGAGTTTCCTTGTTTCTTGTGTAAAAGGGAAAGTAGAACCAGGAACCTTCATTGGTTTTAAAAAAGAATGACTAAGTAGGGAAAAGCTTATACCAGGAACAAAGAATATCCTTCAACGAAGTTTGGTTGATCGGAAAAGGTTTTTTTTTGCCTCCTCTACATATATGACTTAGCCTCATAAAGCAATTCATGAAAGCTTTGCCACAGGATGAAGAAAGATTCAAGTAATTGTGTAGCAAGTTTCCTGCTCTATCAGATGCCATTTGTCAAAGATAAAAATTTTGAAAACTCTCTTTATGATTCTCAAAAAAAGATGCATAGATTAGTTTTAATTATGTAATGAAGAACTTTTTTGGTAATCACAAGGATTGAAAACTAAGAAGAAATAGTGGAAAGAATGCTAGAAAAGTTTGAGGCCTTAGTATGTAAAATGAGCATTAAAGATAATTTTCTATGTGCCCATTTGAATTTCTTTCTAGAAAATCTGAGGGATGTGAGTGAGTGGCAGAGGGAAAATATCATCATCACATAAAGGATATGAAAGAAGATATCTGGGAAGATGGAATGTCAATATGATAGTCAACTACTGCTGGATGTTGCATCATCCATATCCATCAAGTGCTCACAGGTGAAAGAGTTTCCAGTGTTGTTTCCAAGAGAAAAAAAATAAATTGTAAGGTGTTGAACCTAAAAAATGAATGGAACCCTTGTAAAAATCTATTTTCTCACTTTGTAATTGCATTTGTACCATTTCATTTTGCTAAATAAAGTACGAAATTCATTTATATTCTTTTTCTTTTTTTTTATCATATGTGGATTTAACTGCAAATAATTATGGTATATTTTATCATTAAATTGTTAGACAACCTGAGGTAATGGGAAACAGCTTCTTTGATATTTTGAATTAGTACCACAAAAACATATAAAGTAACATACAGTTAAAAAAAAAACATTTTTTAAAAAAGTAATTGGCGAACCAAAGAACACTTTTCTTCATTGTTGAGAGATACTAATTCTTCATTTTTACATTTTTCTCTCCAAAGTTTAATTGTATTTTCTAGGATTAGGCCTTGAGATATGTTCGAAATTTCTTTTTGCATTTGTACATCAGTTTTCTTTTATTCTTTTAGTTGTTTCAGTTATTTTAACTGTGGTCATGCTGGAGCACTGCCTTTAGTTGAGTAAATTGACTCCAGGACTTATTCTATCGGTCTCTTTTGCTGAACTGCTAAGTTACAGGGATATAAACACACCAGCATCAATTGTCAAGCGATGTTAGGGACACATGGACACACACACATATTCTTTCAGTTTCCGTCTGCCAAATCCACTCACAGGGCTTTGGTCATCCTGAGACTACAGTAGAAGACACTTGCCCAAGGTGCTACACAGTGGGACTGAACCTGGAACCATGTGGTTGGTTAGCAAGCTACTTAACACACAGTCACTCCTGTGCCTGTTTTGAATTTTTCTTGGAATTTGTTCTTAATCGTAATAATTGATTTCCGTTCAGAATTTATCTAGAGCCATCTTTTTCTTAAGTTTTTGTTCTTGTTTGGGCTCATTAGAGATAGGCTTTATTTGTAGTTTTGGGGGAGGATTATTGGTGTCATATTGAGCCAGCCACTTTTCATATATTTCCATTCTGCTGTTATTTATATATATCAAACAAACGAAGCCTGTGTGTGTGTGTGTCTGTTGTACGTATGCATTTCCACAGTTTTCAACTGATTTTCATCAAACTTTACACACACATTACTTATGTGCTAAGGATGGTTATGGACTATAACATTTTGCCCAGAGCTCCTGCATAATGCAAGAAACCAACTGAGTTTTTCACTTGGGTTTTTCTGTAAAATCTGCAGTTTTCAGCTGATTCTCCCCCTTTGACTTCTGCAGTTTTCTAGTGATTCTTTACCTTTTCTTTCTCTTTTTATCTCTTCTGTTTCTCACAACCTCTGCAATACTTGCTCTCTTTAAGTCTATGTTTGTTTCTTTCACTCATTCACTTTCTCTCTGTTTCTCCCTCTCTGTCATGCATAAATATCTTTGTCTTCATGCTATTTGTATGTTCTCCCTACAATGTTACTTATTTTAACCCTTTCGTTATTGTGTTTATTTTGAGATGCTCTGTGTTTCTTTCAATTACTTTAAATATAACAAAGAATTTAGTAAAATAACTTAGTTGTCATTTAGCTAGTGTTAGGAACATAAATAGGACTAAGATTTGGTGGAAGATTTTAATTCAAAACTTATGAAAACAAGACATTTGTACTCAGAGCCAGAGCCACTTTCAGCCGTGTTGGTAACGAATGGGTTAACTTTTTTGCATTTCGTCTATTTAAATACACTATTTACATTTCTCCCTCTGTCGAAAACTGATATGATACAGCCAGTAAGCCTTCATTACTAACAAATGAGAATTCAGCCATGCCACTGAGTGTTCATTCATTAAAAAAAGATATCCTAAAGTGGCTCAAGTTTTTTCACTCAACCTATTTTCTTCTACAGCTTTATTACACTGAAATGGGGTTTGTAATTTCTGTCTATAAATTGACTTCCTTGTGTGATATAATACTGTTTCACTTTTAATTCTAATGTGATAAGACTATAATATTGTTTCACTTTATGTGTGTATGTTTGCACGTTCAATTCACATGAAATAGTAAAGGACATTTTATGCCATGACAATGACGACGTCACATATATGAGTGTGTATGTGTGTGGGTGTATGAGTGTGTGTGTGTTTCTGTGTTAGGTATGTTATTAAACACACATCTACACATACGTATACACATGTGACATCTGACATGCATGAATGCATATTTGTATGTGTCTTACTATATTTATGTGACTGTATGTGAGAGTGTATATGTGTGTATCGTCACATTTTGTATATGAATGTGTCTGTGAGTGTGTGTGTCTTTGCACACCCATTACATACATTATTAAACACACACATACATTTACATATACATCATATGTGACGTGAATGGCTGGAGGTGAAACTCTTGACAAAAACAATTACATGGAAGGTCCAAGTTATATAAAAATACACATAGATGCAGGAGTGGCTGTGTGGTAAGTAGCTTGCTAACCAACCACATGGTTCCGGGTTCAGTCCCACTGCGTGGCACCTTGGGCAAGTGTCTTCTGCTATAGCCCCAGGCCGACCAAAGCCTTGTGAGTGGATTTGGTAGACGGAAACTGAAAGAAGCCTGTGATATATATATATGTATGTGTGTGTTTGTGTGTCTGTGTTTGTCCCCCCAACATCGCTTGACAACCAATGCTGGTGTGTTTACGTCCCCGTAACTTAGCGGTTCGGCAATAGAGACCGATAGAATAAGTACTAGGCTTACAAAGAATAAGTCCCGGGGTCGATTTGCTCGACTAAAGGCGGTGCTCCAGCGTGGCCACAGTCAAATGACTGAAACAAGTAAATGAGAAAGTATGTGCCGTTCAATTAACAGTTCATCATCATCGCAGAAGTTGCAAGGTTCCAAGGTATTTACAATTTGCTTATATTTGATTAATTTATACTGCATACAAAAATATAGACAAACTATATACAACTGCTTACAAAAATAGAGATTAATGTATATTTTTTTCTATGTTCATAATTTTTTGTTTAAAATATTGAAAAAAAGTATGTCATCAAAGAAAAAACGTAATGTCTGCAGAAAACTGAAGGGGAGAGTCTCAAATCATAAGGGACATGAGACTTTCTTAATATCAGCAATGGCATGCTGCAGCACGTCAAGTACAGTCTCAAGAGAAAAGGGAGAGGAGACTTTCTCAACATCAGCAAAGGCATGCTGCAGCTCATCTGATGGAGTCTGAAGAGAAAAGGGAGAGGAGACTTTCTCAACATCAGCAAAGGCATGCTGCAGCTCATCTGATGGAGTCTGAAGAGAAAAGAGAGAGAGGAGACTTTCTCAAGATCAGCAACGTCTAGCACGCCAGATTATTCAGAGGTCCAATAGAATAGCTCTCAGAAACAGACCATGTACAAATTCGTTCTTCATAACACTTATTATAAATTGTCATTTATACAAAGCTTTAAAATTTACTCCACAAATGTTTTGTTATCAATGCAGCACTTTCCTGTATCAGCTGTTTCAAGATAACTGCAACATATATATATATATATATATAATTATATTATCAATAATAATAAAGGGTAAAATTAATTAATTAATTAATTAATAATTGATAATTCCACCAAGTAGTATTCGGCATGTTAAAAGGACCATTTTCGGTAAACTTAAACAATATTATAATTAGGGTTCAGCAAAAAAATTTTTCTTCACCAAATACTGAACTTTAGAAATAGCAGCCAAAGAACTTAGCTATTTCTCTTCTACTATAAGAAACTCGGTAAACTTAAACAATATTTTTTATAATTATAGGGTTCAGCAAAAAAATTTGCTTCACCACATACCAAACTTTAGAAATGGTCCTTTTAACATGCCGAATACTACTTGGTGGAATTATTAATTATTAATTAATTAATTTTACCCTTTATTATTATTGATAATATAATTCTCTCCTTGATAATAAACTACAGTTTTTTCTGTAGAATTTTTTACTCGACAACACACGTGGATGGGTGAGGGAGAATACGAGACCTTATTTGTATGTTTTGAATTCGTTGGTACTGGTCATTGGATATAATTTGTCTGATACTACTTGAATCGGATAGGTATGTTCAATTTTTTTCAGTGCTCTCAAATTAAAAATCTAAGAAGAAAATGATCGAATAGAAATGTGATTTTTGCATTTTTCATATCGATCTAATTCCGAAACGCGTCCACAGGTAATCAAATACCGAGTGAATTTCGTTGTTTTTCTTCTCTGCCTTTGTGAATTATTTTGAGTATATGTTGTCCGGGAGTTTCTTCTTGTAGTAGAAGAAATAGCTAAGTTCTTTCGCTGCTATTTCTAAAGTTCGGTATGTGGTGAAGCAAATTTTTTTGCTGAACCCTAATTATAATTATACTCATAATTATAAAAAATATTTTATATATATATACACATACAAAGTATGCTATTTTAATCCCGAGCAATGCTGGGTGTCTCTGCTAGTCTGTTCAGCCTGCAAATTTTCCTAAAGGAAAATTTGCAAGCTGTGAGTTTTTGGTTCTATATATATTTAAGAGTGTTTTAATTGGTTTGTTGTCACAGATTAATGTTGTTTTCTTGCTCTGTTTTTGAATTTTATTCTGGCTTCTGATGCATTACTATTTCTATAGTTTTGCATTACTGGTTTAAGGTTTGGATAACCACTACCTCTTCAGTATTTCTTCTTACTTTGAGAGATTCTTTAGTGTAGGTCTCTATAAGATTGAGAGCTTGGAGATCTCTTTTAGTTCTTTTTGAATCTCTAGGTTCAACATGTCATTTTGGTCAGGCTTTTGTGGCATTTTTGTTCGTGTGGCAAGTATATATAGAAAACAAAGTTATTTTATTATGCACAAGTAGAAATATAGAAAAAAGGAAGTTGAAAACAGGAGCCTTTTAGGATATTTCTATTTAAAGGTTTAACCAGCTTTACAGATTTTTCTGATTTTCAAAAGTTAAGTGAGATAGAAAGACACAACTGTTTTGCTTCTGACTGGAGTTCAAAAATTAGAGAGACCATCGCTCAAATTAGTATCTGTTTTGGATACAATTTGATTGGCAGAGGATGATCATGTAACTAGGCTTAGAAATTTTTGTAAGCTCCCTGTTATGTCCATGTCATGTGACAGTAGTTTTTGCACTGAAAGTTAAGGCTGACATTGTTGAACAAGTGTGTCTAGTGACTGTCTCAAACAATCAAGGCTCTCTAAATTTAATCTGTTAAGTGGTAAAGTGGACAGAGGTTGTTTGTATGTAGTCCAGTGGCCGAATGGTTATGATTTGTATGTATGTTGGCATAAAATTTTGTTCTCCACTAAATTTGTGTGTTGTCTAAAAGCTAAGATTTTTTTTTCTCTCATTTTTCTTTCGTCCCCTTGCACTTCATTCGCCACTAATACCTATAATGTATTATACACTAACAGCTCTCTTTTACTTGTTTCAGTCATTTGACTGCGGGCATGCTGGAGCACCACCTTTAGTCAAGCAAATCGACCCTGGGACTTATTCTTTGTAAGCCCAGTACTTATTCTATCGGTCTCTTTTGCCGAGCCGCTAAGTGACAGGGATGTAAACACACCAGCATCGGTTGTCAAGCAATGCTAGGGGGACAAACACAGACACACAAACACATACACACATATATATATATATATATATATATATACATATACGACGGGCTTCTTTCAGTTTCCGTCTACCAAATCCACTCACAAGGCTTTGGTCGGCTCGGGGCTATAGCAGAAGACACTTTCCCAAGATGCCACGCTGTGGGACTGAACCCGGAACCATGTGGTTGGTTAGCAAGCTACTTACCACACAGCCACTCCTCATGTTTTTTCATTGAAAATGTCCCCTCAAATATAATTTTAATTTTAGTCCTATCTTGTAATTGTTAAGATAATTATTCATTTCTATTCATTTATCCTCATTTCTCAATTCACATTCATTCTTATCCCCATAAAACTTTGCTTCCTTAATTCTTCTCGTTCTTAGTTCCATATTTTGTCTTGCTTGCTCGCGGTGTGCCCGCCCTTTCCCACCCACACCACCAATACCGGATACCTCTATCTTCGCACTGTTTACACCGGAAATCCCTTCTCCCTCCACCATTACCTGTGTCTATTCTTGCAACCACTCCTACTCAACAGGCTATCCTCATATATTACCTGCACTTCTCTCTCTCCTAGGACGAATGCGGCCAGTGCAGCTGCTCATCAACCCACCCTCTTAACTAGTTACCTTATGTTTCGTTCTGTTTAGAAATCTGTCACTAACCCTACCAGTTATCTCTTCTCCCAGTTCCCCCTCCTCACTGGTGCTATCTTAAGTTTCTTCCTGTCTAGAAATTTGTCATCACTCCTACCAGTTATAGTTTCTCCTAACTCCCCCTCCTCACTGGTGCTGTCCCCTATATTACCTGCACTCTCTCTTTCTCCATCTCTCCCTCTCTCTCTCTCTCTACCTGCCCCCTCCCCATATTACCCGCACTCTTTTTTTCTCCATCTCTCCTTCTCCCTCTCTACCTGCCCCCTCTCTCTACCTCTCTCTTCCAATATTTCTCTACTGTAACAAGCGCAAACAGGTTTGGCTATATTTCGTTCCATTTTCATTGTCTAGAAATATGCCAACAACTACCCATTTCCTTGGCCCTGGGAAGTAAATGTAAAAGCTATTCGGCTGTCCATGCATGCTTGTTCCTGTGTGTGTTTGCGCTTGTTTCCTCTCTCTCTCTGTCTGAACCTTTCCCCACTGGTGGTACCCTCCATATACCTGCAATCCCCATCTACATGGACAAATGCGACAAGCTTTCAGCTGCCCCCTCCCTCCCCCCTGGAATATCCATATTTCTGCTACACCGCTAAAATCTACTTCATTCAATAACCTTAACGCTTATGCTTACAACGCTGCTAACACCGGCTCCTACACCCAGTAGGGGCAGCAATTTAACATGCTTGAACGCTTGAATGTTGTCAGGTCGGAAGTTTTCAGAGTTGGCACGGTCAATGTTGGCACACTGAAAAGTAAGTCTAGTGAGATTGTAGAGATGCTTGAAAGGAGACGGGTTGATGTATGCTGCATACAAGAGGTAAGATGAAGAGAGGAGCTTCAGCTAGGGTCCTCACAGGCAAGGCACATAGGTATAAAGTCTTCTGGCAAGGTAACATGAACCCTTCATATGGTCAGAGATTTAGGGACATCCTATATGTCAGACATATAAGGTAGCTGGAAATTCTTACAGGACAGCTTGCTGAGTGCTACAGACCAAGTCTGTAGATGGTGCAAAGTCCCTTCCAGACCTAGAGTTACATGGTGGTGGAATAGAATGATAGACAAAGCCGTTAGGGCAAAGAAACAGGCCTGGAAAGCCTGGAAGGGTGGGGGTAGCAGGGAATGGTACCAGGTAACCAGAAGGGAGGCTGGGCGGCAGGTATACATAGCCAAGAGTGAAGCAGAAGAGAAGTTTGCCAACGTCCAGAGACTTGAGGACCAAAGAACTTAGGTATTTCAGATTGCAAGACAGTGTGTGAGAGAAAATTGTGATGTTACAAGAGAGAAATGTGCTCCGCATGGATGATGGGGCACTTGCTTTTAGTGATTCTGAAAAGAAAGAAGCTTGGAGAAGCCATTATGAAAGACTGCTGAATGTGGAGAATGAATGGGGGGAGGAGAGCCTTCCAAATGTTGACCCAGTAGAGGGACCAGCTATCTGAATAGACAGCTCCCTGGTTAATAAAGCGATTAAGGCTATGAAGCCAGGAAATCACTGCTGAGATGCTTAAAACAGCTGGTTATGTGGGCTATGGGCTAGTCACCTGCATTGTAAACCGGGTAGTTCATGATGGAGTCATACCCAATGACTGGCGTAGCAGCACCATAGTTAACTGCTACAAGGGTAAAGGTGATGCTCTAAATAGGAATAACTACAGGGGTATTAAACTGCTGGATCAGGTGATGAAGGTCATAGAGAGGGTCATAGTCCATCTCATTAGAGAGAGAGTCTGCTTAGATGAGATGCAGTTTGGTTTTTTTCCAAGTAGAAGCACCACTGATGCCATATTCCTGGTTCGACAATTGCAGGAGAAATACCTAGCTAAAGATAAACCCCTCTACATAGCTTTTGTGGACTTGGAGAATGCCTTTGACAGGGTCCCCCAATCCCTTATCTGGTGGGCAATGCAGAAACTGGAGATTGACGAATGGTTGATAAGGGCTGTACAGGCCTTATACAGAGAGGCCGTTTGTAAGGTTAGGATTGGCAACGAGTATAGTGAAGAATTCTGGGTAGAAGTATAGCTCCACCAAGGTCCAGCCCTTAGTCCCCTTTCATCATAGTCCTCCAGGCAATAACAGAGGAATTCAAAACGGGTTTCCCCTGGGAGCTCCTCTATGCTGATGACCTGGCCCTCATAGCAGAATCACTACCGGAACTAGAAAAGAAATTTCGGGTGTGGAAACTAGGTTTAGAATCAAAGGGCCTTAGAGTAGCAAAGACCAAAGTTATAGTAAGCAGAAAGGCGAACTCATCACACACACCCTCGGGCAGGTGACCCTGCTCGATCTGTAGAAAAGGTGTAGGTAGAAACTCCATTAGATGTACCCAGTGTAAGCTATGGACGCATAAGAGGTGCAGCAATATCAAAGGAAAATTAACTGATAAGATAGCTTTCATGTGCGGCAGATGCACAGGGGCAATAAACACCACAGATACTCAGAAAACAGATTCCATCACACTCCAGGGGAAGAAACTAGAAATAGTTGATAGTTTCCGCTACCTAGGCGACCAAGTTAGTAGTGGAGGCTGATGCTCAGAGAGTGTCACCACTAGAATACGAATAACCGGGGCAAAGTTTAAAAAGCTCCTACCCCTACTGGTGACAAAGGGTCTCTTGCTCAGAGTGAAAGGTAGATTGTACAATGCATGTGTGCGAATTGCCATGCTTCACGGTAGTGAAACATGGGCTGTGACTGCAGAGGACATGTGTAGACTTGAAAGAAATGAAGTTAGCATGATCCGCTGGATGTGTAATGTCAGTGTGAATGCACGACAGAGTGTAAGCGCCCTGAGAGAAATGCTGGACATAAGAAGCATCAGATGTGGTGTGCAAGAGAGATGTTTGCGCTGGTATGGTCATGTACTGCGGATGGATGAGGAGAGATGTGTGAAGAAGTGCCACTCCCAAACAGTTGAAGGTATCAGGGGAAGAGGTAAACCCAGGAAGACATGGGACGAGGTAGTCAAGCATGACCTCAGAATGTTGGTGGCACATGACCGGCTGTGCTTGAGACCTATTGAGTCAAGTACATCAACATCAAAATAAATTTCAAATGGAAATTGTAGTTGTGATACCTGTACCAGTGGCACTTAAAAAGCACCATCTGAACGTGGCCGATGCCAGCGCCACCTTGACTGGCTTCTGTGCCGGTGGCACGTAAAAAGCACCAACCGATTGTGACCGCTGCCAGCCACCCTTGGCACCTGTGCTGGTGGCACGTAAAAAGCACCCACTACACTCACAGAATGGTTGGCGTTAAGAAGGGCACCCAGCTGTAGAAACACTGCCAGATCAGACTGGAGCCTGGTGAAGCCTCCTGGCTTCCCAGATCCCAGTCGAACCGTCCAACCCGTACTAACACAGAAAATGGACGTTAAACGATGATGATGTCCTATGAGAAAAAGTTACGATTGTACATAAAGTTTAGGTTGTTAGCTGCGTGAATTCAACATGTGATGTGGTAGAATGAGTTTGTGTGAGTAGTTGTTGGTGAATGTACTTTGTTAAAGTTTATTCAGTTGTGATTTGTATTTTTGTATGAATCCCCTGCTTTTCATCAATTGAGAAAAATGTCTATAAGAAATGGGTGGTTTCTGCTAATCTTAATGTTGTTGATTTTTAGCTCTTGTCACTTTTAATTGAGTTGACTTATAAAAAGTAATCTAGATGCAATTATTTTTTTCAGTCATAGGTTATTTAGAACTACATTACCCAATGTATCTTGCCTCTTTGTTTGTCAAGATAATGTGATGTAATTTGAGGAAAATTTGGCCGCTATTTTAAAAAAGTCAAGTAACTACATATACCAGGGATGGAGACAGGGAACCTTTTCAGTACCATAGCTGAATTGCAGATGCATAAGATGCAGTGGAGTGCATGTTCTGTGCTCAGAAATATAAATAATCTTTAATTTTACAAACTACAAAAAAATCTACAAAAAAATAAGTGCCTGATTTCCTTACCCCTGACATAGAAGCTTCCTTGTTGGTTTTCCTCTATCTCTACTTGACATTACTAGCACAGAAGATGATTGACTGCATGTCACACTATATAAAACATGGGATTTAATAGAGTGGTGTTATGTTGATCCACCCCTATACTGTAATATACTGTAATATTGACTCATTCATCTCTATGATGTAATATAAATTCATTCACTCCTGTACTTGGCTCTCTAAAAATTCATACACACACATGTTTTTCTTGCAGCTGTCAACTTGTCCAAGAGAAAGGCTAACAGCATCGATGTAGCCAGTCTCAAAAGAGGACCTACCAAAGCCATGGCCACCATTACCCCTTCATTTAGAACAAACCTATAAAGAAAATATATTTTAAAATGCAAAGAAAATGCTGAGAAAATTGGCATATAAATAAAAGTGCCAATAATTATAATATGATTTGTATTTTCATTTCCAGACATTAACATCTTACAAAAAAGTTGAAGCACAACTGAACATCAGTGAGGAATTTGCAAATAATACCATTTATCAGAGACACATTGGTTATTCTGATGGAAGCAACATACTTGGTGAGTCATAACAAATATCTAATATATATGGTACACATCACCATAGCCTAGGTGGTAAGCTTCTGGCATACTGAGTGAACTATACTGATTCAATTTTTGATTGTGACTCTTACACTGCAATTGATCTTGCAGGACACAGTAAGGCTGTCTGTCAAATTTGTAATTTTAAAAATAATCATTCCTTATATCAGTACAATGTCATTTGTTTCCAAAGTGAGTAGGTATTGTTAATTACTGATACTTAATGTTAAACACTAGAATACAAGTAGACTACTCATTGAATCAGTTTCATAAAGTTTTAAAATTTTCGTATTAAATGTATAATGTAAGGAGAAGAGGATTTGTAGTGTTTTAAGAAAAGCACTTCTCTTGTTTAACATTCTAAAAAAAAAGGTCTTACTTAAAATATTGGAATTCTTTTCTATCACAGAACACTAATAGATATTTTTAAAATTTTGTCATTACTACCAATTTTATTGGCCCTGGAAGGATGAAAAGTAAAGCCAAACCCAGAAAGATTTGTACTGAGAAAGTAAAGAGGTGTGGTTCCAGACTCAGTCTTACTATGTAGAATATGATGCAAGTGTCTTGAGTTGACCAGTGCTTTATTCTTTCATTCTTATATCCTTTTACTTGTTTCAGTCATTTGACTGCAGCCATGCTGGAGCACTGCCTTTAGTTGAACAAATCAACCCCAGGACTTTTCTTTGTAAGCCTAGTACTTATTCTATCAGTTTCTTTTGCCGAACTGGTAAGTTAAGGGATGTAAACACACCAACATCGGTTGTCAAGTGATAGTGGGGAGGGACAAGCAAATACACACACACGTATATACAAGCTTCTTTCAATTTCCATCTACTCACAAGTCTTTGGTTGGCCCAAGGCTATAGTAGAAGACACTTGCCAAAAGTGCCACGCAGTGGGACTGAAACCAGAACCATGTGGTTGGGAAGCAAGCTTCTTACCACACAGCCATGCTGTGCTTATGAATGGAATTTGATATATAAAAAAACTGTAGAAGTCTGATGTATGTGTGTCTGTATCAATGTAAAATGATGCATCAGGTTGTGTCTCTTCCTGTCGAAAAGTAACTTAATCTCACTAGTACTGGTACCACAAAAATATTGGTTGGCATAAGGAAGAACATCCTACAATAGAAATGATGCCAAAACAGACACATGATGCAGATTTCAGATGCATCAGATGTTTATGATGAAGATGATGATGATGATGATATGTAAAATTACATACTACATATGGAATTTCATGGTCATGTCTGAACCAGTGTCTCATAATCTTGGTGATTAAGTTTACTGGATTTATATTTATATTGGTCAAGCACATTTAGTGCTTGACTCAACAAAATGTTGGATCAAGCTCAATTGAGCCTAGGCTATAATTCTGTAATCTTGCTGCGCATTAGAAATACCAATTCTTTCAGTTTTTAATTTCCATTAACTTTCTTAAACTTGGTTGAAATTGCTTTTACTTTATGTTAAAATATTCATTGTATTATAACCTTTATTTTCAATGATTATCATAATAATTCTTTTCTACTGGAAGCATAAGGCCTCAAACTTTTGGGGAAGGGATTAAGTCGATTACGTCGACCCCTAGTACATAACTGGTGAAAATTTTATCGCCCTTGAAAGGATGAAAGGCAAAGTTGACCTCAGTGGAATTCAAACTCAAAACCTAACGGCAGGCAAAATGCCGCTACACATTTCGCTCGGTGTGCTAACGATTCTGCCAGCTCGCTGCCTTATAATTATAATAATAATAAAATTGTTTTAACATTATTTACTCAAGAACCTCTTCATATTCACATTTTTCTCTCTATTTTACTCTTACTTATCCTCTCCCACTTTTCTTCTATCTATGTTTGTTTGTTTACTCTCTCCTATTTATTCTCTTCCCCTTCCTGTCAGTCATCCCCTCTTTGTGTGTCTATCTTTCTCTCTCTCTCTCTCTCTATCTATCTATCTATCTATCTATCTCTTTCTGTCTGTCTTTTTCTCTCTGTCTTTCCCTCTGTTTCTTCTGTTTCCTTTTCTCTCTCCCACTCTTCCTTTTTCTATGTTTGTTTGCTCTCTTTTCAACTTATTCTCCTTCCCTTTCTGTCAATTCTATATCAATCCTGTCTATCTGAGTCCTCTCCTCTCTATATATATCGATCTTTCTGTCTCTCTTTCTCTCTTTCTCTGTTTTTCTCTCTCTTTCTGTCTTTTTGTTTGCATTTCCCTATTACTCTGCTGTAACTTCCTCTCTTGCTCTCACATTTCTTCCTCTATCTCCCAAACATGCTTCACTGTCCTTTCTTTCTTGTCTACTCTGCCTATTCCTCTCCATCTTACAACACCTGCTCATGTCTTCTCTCTGCTTATATCTTGTCTCTTCTTTCCAGTGATCATTGTTAGGTCAAATTTATGCCTGAATTCTCGTTAATTCATTAAATTAGTACTTATCTTCCTTTTCACTGGGTTCAAGGGCAACATGAGTAGCATGAACAGATGGACATACAGGTATTATTATGTGAGACAATGTGGTTGCTTGATCTGTTAAAAATAGCAGCTAGATTGCTCTCATATCACTTCCTACTTTCTCCTAGAAAAGATGCATTTGATGATGTATTTCTAGATGTACTGTATCAGAAAAACAGAATGGCTGGTCAAGCTGAAACATCTTTGATCATAGTTCTGCTAGCTCAAGAGTGGTCTGGGGTTGAATAATCAGATATGTTTTATGTCCAAAGTAATGTATATGTAGTCTGATCAATAAGTGTCCGGACTGTTGCCATAATAACAAAGCTAAAGCATGCAGAGTGAAGCCACTTGGCACAGATTGACCTTGTACTTTGCTGTGCATGTGCACTAAGTTTTAACATTCTAGCTCACTGCCACTGTTTACAGCAGTGCTTGGAAGGAATGTGTGTAGCGTGTGATTGTTGCATTGATTTTTAGAAAGAGGAATAAGTCGCAAGGGGTGATACAGTGGCTGTCAGACCTGGAGAATGCTGTGCCTAGCCAAAAACTGCTG
Source organism: Octopus sinensis (assembly GCF_006345805.1). NCBI lineage: Eukaryota > Metazoa > Mollusca > Cephalopoda > Octopoda > Octopodidae > Octopus > Octopus sinensis. Next base: position 87,621,399 of record NC_043003.1, read on the forward strand.
CACAAGCTGTGCTGAATGGGCAGGTGCATTGTCATGGTGCAATTACCATTCACCAGATGCATGCAGTTGTGGCCTTTTCTGACAAACAGCATCCCACAAATGCTGCAAATGAACAATCCCCTTGTAGTCAAAGAAAACGTTCAACAGTGTCTTTACATTACTTTGACTCATTTGTACTTTCTTCGGTCTTGGAGATGTTGGGGTCTTCCACTGCGAAGACTGAACCGTTTTTCAGGGTCATAGCCATAGACCCATGATTCATCACCTGTTATGACCATTTTCAAAAAGTTTTCTTTGTTCTCGATACAATCAAGGAGATCTTGTACAATTCAAACCCAAGTGTCCTTTTGGTCAGCTGAAAATAGTTTTGGCACAAACTTGGCAGACATGTGATAATGAACTGAACTAAACCGTAACTAATCTGCACATCCTCTGATAACTCATGGATGGTAATTTGATGATTTCCTCTCACAGCTACACACATCTGTGATATTTTTCGCAGTTCTGCTGGTTGTGGGTATAGTTTTTTCAGCTATCTTGGAAACAGCTGAACCACTCATACACTCCTCTCCGTACACTTTCTGCAGGTATCACCAAGCTCTTGGCTAGATTTAATGCAGATTCTCTGTTCAACCAACTCTGCCGTGGTCAATGCAACGATCACACACTACACATGTTCCTTCCAAGCACTGCTATAAACCGCAGAAGTGAGCTAGAATGTTAAAACTGTGCACATGAAAAGCAGACTTCAAGGTCAGTCTGTGACAAATGACCACTCTGAATGCTTTAGCTTCATTACTATGGCAACAGTCTAGATACTCATTGATCAGATCACATATATTTATGTAACATTTGTATATTATACTCAAGTTAAATAAATGTAGACCCAACAAACTGTTGAGTCGAGCTCAAATGAGCCTTGACTATAATTCTGTAACCTCGGCATGCATTAGAAATAGTTAGAAATATCGATTTATTCAATTCTTTAATTTCCATTAGCTTTCTTAAACTTGGTTAAAATTGCATATACTTTACTCACTGTATTATAACCTTTATTTTCATATAAGTTTTATAGCATAATAATTAATAAAATCTTTTAACACTGTTTACTCAAGAACCTCTTCATATTCACAATTTGCTCAGCTCTCTTCTGTATATTATTATTTGAGCTCCACCCTGCATTTTGTTAAGTCAAGCATGTTTAGTGCTTGACCAATTATACAGCACAGCTCCATTGTCTCTATTTCTTTCTCTTGCTGTGATTACATTATATTATCATATATTATGAATTCTTGTATTCTTTATGCAAAATAAAAAAGAAAATTGTTTTTTAATTTATATATTTTTTTTAAATAATAATTATAATTATACTGACAAATGGAATACTATCAGTGATACTAAAATCACTTTTTATAATGCCAATTTTCCTTCCAAAACAGTGTTGCTTTCTTTTTGAGAAAAATTAATTGAAATAACAAGCCTAAATGATAATTATGAAGTAAAAATTATAAAATAAAAATTAAAAATCACTGGTGGCCTTTCCCCCATAAAAACCAACAATCACCTCAGCATGGTATGGGGGTGAACCAGAAATTGGACTAATGATGGCAATGGAACTAGGATGATAATCTAAATAATAAATGATATAAATATAATCTTAAAAAACAAGAAATTTAAATGGAAAAATGTCCTGCTTTGGAGAAATGTTCAAACTTTAAATTTTTCTAAAAAGAAATTTGTTGTTTTACAGAAAATAGTTTAATAAAATGTCAAGCCTTCAAATGTTAGAAACTAGAATAAAAAAAATAATAAAAATTTTAATTGGCATTTTGTTGCACTTTTTGAAATGCTCATCTCATTAAAAAACACGTCTTATTTTTAAAGGTGGGGAAATACCACTATTTCAATCCCTTTTATTAACAAATGAAGTTTAAAGATGTTTTTCTAATACATAATTTTTAAATTTTACCATTGATAAACAAAAAATATTGTTGAAACTAGTTTGGTATATATGTAAATAAATATATTTTAAACAATTACGAGTTTCTGAAATTTAGGTGCATTTTCAACAACACATCTTCCAATAATTTTTCCTGCATGGAAACACCCTCCTCTTTTGTTATATATATATGTATATACATATATATATATGTATATATATATGTATCTGTGTATATATATATATATATATATATATATATATATATATATATAAATGTATATATGTATATATACCCACACACACACATATATATACATATACACACACACGCACATATATGTACATATTATATATATATATATATATATTATATATATATATAACACACACATATATATATATATATATATATATATTATATATATATATATACACACACACACATATATATATATATATATATATATACATATATATATAAACACACACATATATATATACATATACATATATATACACACACATATATATATACATATATACACATATACAGTGGGGGGAAATAAATATTCGTACATGTCAAAATTCTTTATTTATTTAATTTCTAATGAAAATAAATGGGATATACCAATACTATATTTGCATACACATGCATAAACTAAGAATATGCAAAAGAAACTTATAAATTATAGTAACTAAGGAATTTATATTCAATTATAAATATTTAGGGGTGAAAAAAGTATTTGTACAGAACATAAATAACTGATAAGTCTGATTTAATACTTCGTAGAATAACCATTGTTCAGTTCTACTTCAACCAATCTCTTTTTGTAGTTCTTAATCAATGTCTCACATGTTTCTTTAGGAATTTTTTCCCATTCTTCTTGACAAATTTTCTTCAAATCTGCAATGCATGTTGGGGCTCTTGAATGAATTTTAATTTTCTAATAATGCCATAAATTTTCAATGGGTTTCAAGTCAGGTGGATTACTATTTATTTATAAATAAATAAAACAAAGGGAGCGAAGGGAAGTAACTCGAGATTAATTATCTCCAGAACCATATTAAATAGTTAACCCCAAATTCACTAATCAATAAATAGATTAGTTAATTAGTTAACCAATCAATCAAACAATTAAACCGATCAATTGGTTATATAATTTGGTATACATACCCATGTACATAAATACATAAACATACACACGTACATATACATACGTACATGCATCCACACATACATATATACACATATGCATTTATATATATATATGTGTATATATATATATGTGTATATATATATATATATATATATATATATATTATATATATATATATACACTCACTTTAGTTAACAAATCAATCAAACAATTAATCCGATCATTGGTTATATAATTTGGTATACACATTACATTCCTTAATCATATACATACCTATGTACATAAATACATAAACATACATGTGTACATATACATACATACATGCATCCACACATACATACATATGCACACATATACATACATATATATATAAACACACACATACACACATATATATATATACATATACATATATATATATACATACACACACACATATATATATACCCACTTATATATGATGGCTGCCCCCTTGTTATTGAGTATGGCCATTGCACAAAGCTTAACTGTTATTGGTGCTTTGATCGAATGTGACTTTTTAGCCCAGCTAAAGATCTACAATGTCTTGTACAGAATTGGCAGCTAAAACCTTTACTGGTAATAGCCGGCTGTAGTTATAACTGGGCTTCATGTACCTTTGCATGTCGAATTGCACTCTCTTCCATATGCCTGACAGATATGATTAGTATGGTGTGTAACACTACCACCAGTGGCCAGGTTGTCACTCATCTGTCTCACTTTATGACTACGAAGATGACTCTTGAGTCCAGCTTTACTGAGGCAGGGTTTTGCACAGACACTGCATGTCAGCAACATAGGATGACTTTTCCTATCTGGAAGTGTAACAGCGATGCCCTTCCTAACATCCCTCTTTACTTTTTCATGCGCAACTCGAGATTTTTCAAAAGTAGCTGTCCCCTCGTGCACAATCCTTCTCCACCTGCTACGATCAATAGCTATGCCTTCCCATGTGTCAGGAGAGATTCAAGCATCTCATAAGGAAGCCTTCAGCAAGTCCTTATACCTTTTTTTGGTTTATGTGGAGGCCGTTCTCCTTTAGCTAACTCTCCATAAAAGAGTTCCTTTGGCATCCTTAAATCCTTCATCCTGACCAGATGACCACTCCATCTGAGCCTTTGCTTTAACACAAGAGCTTCTATACTTTTGCACCGAGAGCCTTCCAATATTTCAAGATCACTGATGCAGTCCCCCCACTTATTGCCATAGATCCGTCTGAGACACATCTGATGGAAACGTTCCAGTTGTTTAACACTTTCGTTACCAAACCGCCCGAAAAAATTTTGGTTAATGTGACCAAACCGCCCAAAGCCGCCCGAATTTACCTATTCATATTTAAATGAGAATATCAGAGCAAATCTCTTTAGTACATTCGTGAAAATACGTATTATACTTCGTAAAGAGTTCAACTACAGTTTTGTACAAAAATCGAAGTGTAATTTTAATTCCGTGAATTTTGGAAGATTTTTTTTTCCGAAATTTGTTCCTATTGTGTTTTCAAAATTTGTAATTCTGACAAAAAATGGATACGAATTTCATTATATCAAGCAGCGAGTCAGAATTCGAAGGATTTTCTACTGAAGACCTTCATAAATCTAACTCTATGACTGAAAAAAGAAAAGCATGTGGTATTTGATAATGAATCCGATGTTTCATTTTCCGAAAGTGAAAACAGTGAATCCGAGAGCTCCGACAGCAATAAAGAAAATGAATTGGCACCTGAATGGAGTGAAAATTTCTTTCGGTGATTTTTCTGAAGAAACTGGACCAAGCCACAGACTTTCCCAGAAGAGTAAAGCCTTAGACTATTTCTTTTTACTTTTTCAAATGAGCCTAATCATTACTAATCATTACGGTGGAAACAAACCGTTACGCTAAACGTAAACAAAACGAAAGAAAGGATAGTTAGTGTATTCCCACAACCTTAAATGAAATTAAGACTATTTTGCCATAAATATTATTATGGGTATCAGAAAGTTACCCAGAATAACAAATTCTATCGTAAAATTTTGTTGTATACCCAATTGAATATTAGCTAATAACCCATTTTCTATAGTGATGTTTGAACAAAATTTTAATAATTTTATATTTTGTTGAATTTACCTGTATCTACCTGCAATTAGAGTCACTTTGTGACAAAAATTATAGTATAGAATTGGTTGAGAACATTTCATTAAATTATCTTCCAAAATTCATGTTAATATATTGATAAATAAAAAAGTTATAGTTGTTTAATGAAACCAGACTAAATTTATGATTATGTTAGAAATTAATTGAAACACATAAGGGGTGTATTTTGGTCAGAAATATAGTAACGAAAGGGTTAAGGTGGTATCAATACATGACCCACATCTCGCAGGCATAGAGAAAAGAAGGGAACACACATGCCTTGTACACCTTTATCTTTGTCTTTCTGCATTTGTTTCGCCGACTTCAGAGGCGCCTTTCTAACCTTCCGAAAGCAACACTTGCTTTCCTAATTTTATATGGAATTTCATCATCCAAAGTGCTACATCTATTAACAGTGCTTCCCAGGTAGACAAACTGATTGACTACATCAAGTCGTTTACCATACACATAGATATTTGGTACACTATACTGCTTACCAGGGGCAGGTTGGTACATGACAACAGTTTTCTTGAGATTGACTGTCAATCCTAGAGCAGTGCAAGCATCAGAGAATGCATTCAAAATGTGTTGCATATCAATCTCTGTGTGTGCTACTAGCTCACAATCATCTGCATACAAAAGGTCTCTTATGATAGAGGTAAATTGCTTTGTTTTTGCAGCAAAGCGCCTGATATTAAATATGCTGCCAGAGGTTCGATAATGGATGTAAACACCATATCTGCAGTTTCTGAATGCAATACAGAAAACCATAAAATATATGGCAAACAGGGTCGGTGCCAGAATACCCCTGTTTCACTCCATTATATATTGAAATGGGCTCCGACATTTTCCCTCTAACATTCACCCTACCATTCATGTCTCCATGAAAAGACCTAACCAAAGCAAGGAACTTTTCAAGACACCCAAGTTTCTGGAGGACTTTCCACAATGCTTTTCTATTAACGGTATCAAAGTCAGATCAACAAAAACCTGATACAAATCCAGACCCTGTTCCACACACTTCTCCTGAAGCTGTCTAGCTGAAAAGATCATATCAGCAGTGCCATGTCCCACATGAAAGCCAGATTAACTTTCTGGAAGAACATTATCTGCAGCATGATTCAGCAGACAATCCAGAAGTACCCTACATAAAACCTTTCCTACAACAGAAATCAATGATATTCCCCTATACTTACCACAATCATTCCTGTTGCCCTTTCCCTTATACAGGACCACCATTACTGTATCTCTCCAGTCCTCAGGTACAGATTCACTAGTCCATATCTTACCAAATAAAGAGTGAAGTTGCTGCAGAAGTTTCTCACCACCATGCTGTAACAACTCCACATATATGCCATCCGTACCCAGAGACTTTCCATTATTCATCCTTGAGACAGCCATTGCAACTTCTTCCAACTCTGGTGGTTCTGCGAGTGCTGCCTTCACAGGTAATCCAGGTATGAGATTACTAACTACAGACTGCTGATTCAAAAGTTCATCAAAGTGTTCTTGCCACCTTGGCAAAATTCCTTGTGAATCACGAAGAAGTTCTTTACCATCTCTGCTTCGAAGTGGTGTCATCAGGGAAGATGTCGGTCCATAAACTTCTCGCAAGAGACCATACAACAGCTTTGTGTGATTGGAATCCGATGCCACCTGTATCTTATCAGCCCTCTTACTCCACCATGTATCCCTCATCTGAGAGAGCCTTTGCCTCACATGTGATTTTACATCCTTGAGTTCCCTATGTAACCCACTTATATATACATATATACATACATCCATACAAATACAAACACATACATATCCACCTACATATATATCCTCATACACATAATTATCAACATAAAACAAGAACCAAAACATATACATGTTTATCTTAACCTATATGCATACATATATAACACATAATTGCTTGCACAAATATATGTAGGCATATATAGGCTTAAATACATACCTAGTTAGGCCTTCATACATGTGAATGCACATACAAAAAACATACATATATACAAGTGTCAACAATTATACAAATATATACATTGATATATAATACAATACATAAATAGTGTCTATAGTAATAAATATTCACATATTATGCATATATATATAATATATATATATATATATATATATATGGGTGCTATTAAGTTAGACATGGCCTGGGCCAATAATGGCCGAAACCTATCAAAGTATCAAAGTATATATATATATATATATTATTATAATATATATATATATATATAATATATTGGGTTGGCCAAAAAGTCCGTTGGTTTTTTTTTTAGGTGAAAATCAAAACAAAGTAAACAATTGTGAAAAATGTATTTAATCAATACAATAGTTACCATTTGCTTCTATAACCTTTTGCCACCTGTTGGGTAGATCTTTAATCCCCTGTTCAAAGAATTTAGGTTCTTTATTAGCAAAAAAGTTTCCAAGAAGTTTTTCACACACTTCATCAGAATTAAAATTTTTTCCATTCAATGAATTTTGCAGTGATCGAAACAGATGGAAATCTGATGGGGCCAGATCTGGAGAGTACGGAGGGTGAGGCAAAACTTCCCACTCAAACTGCTGCAACTTCTGCCGAGTAATCAAAGGAGTGTGTGGCCTTGCATTGTTATGGTGAAAAACGCCTTTGCGATTCACCAGTTCTGGCCGTTTTTGATGAAGAACCATGTTTAATTTATCCAGTTGTGGCACAATAAACCTCTGAAATGATGGTTTTATTCAAGGGAAGAAGTTCCAAAAAAGACAACACCCTTCCAATCCCACCATATCGATAACAGAACTTTCTTTGGGTGAAGACCTGCTTTGGGTGTTCGTTTTGGAGAATCCCCTGCTTTTTTCCATGATCTTCATTTCACACCATTGTAAACTACCCGCTTTTCATCTCCAGTAACAATTCTTCTCAAAAAGGGTTTGTTGTTTTCCCTTTTTAGTAATGAATCATAAATGGAAACCCTCTGGACAAGATTTGCTTCTGTCAAACATCAAGTTTAGAAACGTAACCAAGTTTATGCAATTCATTTTCCACACTTGTTTTGGATATGTTAAGAATATCTGTGATTTGTCTGGTCATAAGACTGCAGTCTTGTTTGACTACAGCTCTCAGTTGGTCGATGTCAATTTTTTTTCGCCGGCCAGTGCAAGGTGCATCTCTTACTGAAAAATTCCCTGATTGAAATTGAGCAAACCATTTCTGGCACACCCATTCTGAAACAGCATTTCTCCATACACATTGCATAACTTTCGGCAAGTTTCTGTTGCTTTCTTTCTTTCTCTGAAGTAAAAAAGCATAAGATGCCGATAGTGCTCCGCCCGGTCTTCCATGCCTAGGCTCAAATGCAATCAAACAAGTTGCAATCTCTCTCCTTGAGGCTTGTTACACACTGATGCAACCTTGGTCGTTATACCGAATACAGTTTCTAAAGAAAAAGAATATCAGAACAGTGATTAGAAGACTGGACAGTTGATACTAAAAAAAACGAACGGACTTTTTGGCCAACCCCATATATATCTAATTACACCTAACTTAATATATACCCCTATATAATATATATATATATACATACATATACATATACACACACATACACACATATATATACATATCATCATCATCATCATCATCATCGTTTAACGTCCGTTTTCCGCGCTAGCACGGGTTGGACGGTTTGACCGGGGTCTGGGGAGCAGGGACTGCCCCAGGCTCCAGTCTGATCTGGCAGTTTTTTTCTACAGCTGGATGCCCTTCCTAACGCCAACCACTCCGCGAGTGTAGTGGGTGCTTTTTACGTGCCACCTGCACAGGTGCCAGAGGGGTCTGGCATCGGCCACGATCGGTTATTGCCTTTTTTCGTTGCATTGCGGCAGGGGGGGAGGGTTCCGGCAGAGAGGAGATAGGGAGAGAGAGTGGTGGGGGGTGCATGTAATATAGGGGAGCACCAGTGGGGAAGGTTTGGGGTAAGAGAAACGATGACAGGTAGGGTTGGTGGCAGGTTCTAGACAGAATGAAAAGTAGGAAGTAAAACGTAGTATCAAGAGTGGGGGAGGGGGCTGGAAGGAGATAGCCGGTTGAGCAGTGACACGAGGCAGTGACACATTTCAAAACAGGAGGAACATAAGATAACAGGTTAAGTTGGGACGTTTGATGAGCTGCAGCGCTAGCTGCTTATGTCCAGGGGAGAGAGGCAGGGGTAAAATACATAATGAGAAAGTATATTGAGGAGGAGGGGGAGGAGGAACAGACACACGTAGTGGTGGCGGTGGTAGAGGGGATATCCGGTGAGGATGGTGTTAAACAGAGTGTTCTCCGTTATGGGTGGTGGGGGTGGGAGGGCAGGCGAACCGCGAACGAATGGCGGGCTGCGAAGATTTTGATTGGGGACAGTAGACTTAAAACAATCGGGTTTGAAGAAATGAACAGAGTAACGAACAAATTAACTTGGTACCGAGGGGATAAACAAATTAAAGTTTATTTTAAGAGCAAGCAGAATTAGTGAATAGATTCGAACATTTAAGGGTTAGCAGCAAATGTATGTGTGTAGTACAAGAGTCAGGAAGAGATGAAATGAGAATTCTTAGCTTGCTTGCTATGATCATCGCTGTGTGGTCAAGGAGGGGTGAATGAAAAATAAGCACACGAGGTGATTATTTATATAGGTTCACCGGAAGTGGGTTGGAAAGACGGAAGTTTTGATTGAAAGTAATGGCGGAGGACGAACGAAATATCTTCATACCGAGGCATTTAAAAAAAATTTTTAAGAATTTAAACCGCGAACGAATGGCGGGCTGCGAAGATTTTGATTGGGGACAGTAGACTTAAAACAATCGGGGTTTGAATAAATGAACAGAGTAACGAACAAATTAACTTGGTACCGAGGGGATAAACAAATTAAAGGGTTATATTTTAAGAACAAGCAGAATTAGTGAATAGATTCGAACATTAAGGGTTAGCAGCAAATGTAGTGTGTAGTACAAGAGTCAGGAAGAGATGAAATGAGAATTCTTAGCTTGCTTGCTATGATCATCGCTGTGTGGTCAAGAAGGGGTGAATGAAAGAGAAGCACACGAGGTGATTATTTATATAGGTTCACCGGAAGTGGGTTGGAAAGACGGAAGTTTTGATTGAAAGTAATGGCGGAGGACGAACGAAATATCTTCATACCGAGGCATTTTAAAAAAATTTAAGAATTTAAACCGCGAATGAATGGCGGGCTGCGAAGATTTTGATTGGGGACAGTAGACTTAAAACAATCGGGGTTTGAAGAAATGAACAGAGTAACGAACAAATTAACTTGGTACCGAGGGGATAAAAAATTAAAGGGTTAAGGGTTATATTTTAAGAGCAAGCAGAATTAGTGAATAGATTCGAACATTTAAGGGTTAGCAGCAAATGTATGTGGTAGTACAAGAGTCAGGAAGAGATGAAATGAGAATTCTTAGCTTGCTTGCTATGATCATCGCTGTGTGGTCAAGAAGGGGTGAATGAAAAATAAGCACACGAGGTGATTATTTATATAGGTTCACCGGAAGTGGTTTGGAAAGACGGAAGTTTTGATTGAAAGTAATGGCGGAGGGCGAGGACGAACGAAATATCTTCATACCGAGGCATTTAAAAAAAATTTTTAAGAATTTAAACCGCGAACGAATGGCGGGCTGCGAAGATTTTGATTGGGGACAGTAGACTTAAAACAATCGGGGTTTGAAGAAATGAACACAGTAGTAACGAACAAATTAACTTCGGTACCGAGGGGATAAAAAATTAAAGGGTTATATTTTAAGAGCAAGCAGAATTAGTGAATAGATTCGAACATTAAGGGTTAGAGCAGCAAATGTATGTGTGTAGTACAAGAGTCAGGAAGAGATGAAATGAGAATTAGCTTGCTTGCTATGATCATCGCTGTTGTGGTCAAGAAGGGGTGAATGAAAGATAAGCACACGAGGTGATTATTTATATAGGTTCACCGGAAGTGGTTTGGAAAGACGACGGAAGTTTTGATTGAAAGTAATGGCGGAGGACGAACGAAATATCTTCATACGAGGCATTAAAAAAAATTTTTAAGAATTTAAACCGCGAACGAATGGCGGGCTGCGAAGATTTTGATTGGGGACAGTAGACTTAAAACAATCGGGGTTTGAAGAAAGAAATGAACAGAGTAACGAACAAATTAATTTGGTACCGAGGGGATAAACAAATTAAAGGGTTATATTTTAAGAGCAAGCAGAATTAGTGAATAGATTCGAACATTTAAGGGTAGCAGCAAATGTATGTGTGTAGTACAAGAGTCAGGAAGAGATGAAATGAGAATTCTTAGCTTGCTTGCTATGATCATCGCTGTGTGGTCACGAAGGGGTGAATGAAAGATAAGCACACGAGGTGATTATTATATATATATAATATATATATATATATATAATATATATATATATTGGGTTGGCCAAAAAGTCCGTTGGTTTTTTTTTTAGGTGAAAATCAAAACAAAGTAAACAATTGTGAAAAATGTATTTAATCAATACAATAGTTACCATTTGCTTCTATAACCTTTTGCCACCTGTTGGGTAGATCTTTAATCCCCTGTTCAAAGAATTTAGGTTCTTTATTAGCAAAAAAGTTTCCAAGAAAGTTTTCACAACTTCATCAGAATTAAAATTTTTTCCATTCAATGAATTTTGCAGTGATCGAAACAGATGGAAATCTGATGGGGCCAGATCTGGAGAGTACGGAGGGTGAGGCAAAACTTCCCACTCAAACTGCTGCAACTTCTGCCGAGTAATCAAAGGAGTGTGTGGCCTTGCATTGTTATGGTGAAAAACGCCTTTGCGATTCACCAGTTCTGGCCGTTTTTGATGAAGAACCATGTTTAATTTATCCAGTTGTGCACAATAAACCTCTGAAATGATGGTTTTATTCAAGGGAAGAAGTTCCAAAAAAGACAACACCCTTCCAATCCCACCATATCGATAACAGAACTTTCTTTGGGTGAAGACCTGCTTTGGGTGTTCGTTTTGGAGAATCCCCTGCTTTTTTCCATGATCTTCATTTCACACCATTGTAAACTACCCGCTTTTCATCTCCAGTAACAATTCTTCTCAAAAAGGGTTTGTTGTTTTCCCTTTTTAGTAATGAATCATAAATGGAAACCCTCTGGACAAGATTTGCTTCTGTCAAACATCAAGTTTAGAAACGTAACCAAGTTTATATGCAATTCCATTTTCCACACTTGTTTTGGATATGTTAAGAATATCTGTGATTTGTCTGGTCATAAGACTGCAGTCTTGTTTGACTACAGCTCTCAGTTGGTCGATGTCAATTTTTTTTCGCCGGCCAGTGCAAGGTGCATCTCTTACTGAAAAATTCCCTGATTGAAATTGAGCAAACCATTTCTGGCACACCCATTCTGAAACAGCATTTCTCCATACACATTGCATAACTTTCGGCAAGTTTCTGTTGCTTTCTTTCTTTCTCTGAAGTAAAAAAGCATAAGATGCCGATAGTGCTCCGCCCGGTCTTCCATGCCTAGGCTCAAATGCAATCAAACAAGTTGCAATCTCTCTCCTTTGAGGCTTGTTACACACTGATGCAACCTTGGTCGTTATACCGAATACAGTTTCTAAAGAAAAAGAATATCAGAACAGTGATTAGAAGACTGGACAGTTGATACTAAAAAAAACGAACGGACTTTTTGGCCAACCCAATATATATCTAATTACACCTAACTTAATATATACCCCTATATAAATATATATATATATACATACATATACATATACACACACATACACATATATATACATATCATCATCATCATCATCATCATCGTTTAACGTCCGTTTTCCGCGCTAGCACGGGTTGGACGGTTTGACCGGGGTCTGGGGAGCAGGGACTGCCCCAGGCTCCAGTCTGATCTGGCAGTTTTTTTCTACAGCTGGATGCCCTTCCTAACGCCAACCACTCCGCGAGTGTAGTGGGTGCTTTTTACGTGCCACCTGCACAGTGCCAGAGGGGTCTGGCATCGGCCACGATCGTTGTTATTGCCTTTTTTCGTTGCATTGCGGCAGGGGGGGAGGGTTCCGGCAGAGAGGAGATAGGGAGAGAGAGTGGTGGGGGGTGCATGTAATATAGGGGAGCACCAGTGGGGAAGGTTTGGGGTAAAGAGAAACGATGACAGGTAGGGTTGGTGGCAGGTTCTAGACAGAATGAAAAGTAGGAAGTAAAACGTAGGATATCAAGAGTGGGGGAGGGGGCTGGAAGGAGATAGCCGGTTGAGGCAGTGACACGAGGCAGTGACACATTTCAAAACAGGAGGAACATAAGATAACAGGTTAAGTGGGACGTTTGATGAGCTGCAGCGCTAGCTGCTTATGTCCAGGGGGAGAGAGGCAGGGGTAAAATACATAATGAGAAAGTATATTGAGGAGGAGGGGGAGGAGGAACAGACACACGTAGTGGTGGCGGTGGTAGAGGGGATATCCGGTGAGGATGGTGTAACAGAGTGTTCTCCGTATGGGTGGTGGGGGTGGGAGGGCAGGCGAACCGCGAACGAATGGCGGGCTGCGAAGATTTTGATTGGGGACAGTAGACTTAAAACAATCGGGGTTTGAAGAAATGAACAGAGTAACGAACAAATTAACTTGGTACCGAGGGGATAAACAAATTAAAGGGTTATATTTTAAGAGCAAGCAGAATAGTGAATAGATTCGAACATTAAGGGTTAGCAGCAAATGTATGTGTGTAGTACAAGAGTCAGGAAGAGATGAAATGAGAATTCTTAGCTTGCTTGCTATGATCATCGCTGTGTGGTCAAGGAGGGGTGAATGAAAAATAGCACACGAGGTGATTATTTATATAGGTTCACCGGAAGTGGGTTGGAAAGACGGAAGTTTTGATTGAAAGTAATGGCGGAGGACGAACGAAATATCTTCATACCGAGGCATTTAAAAAAAATTTTTAAGAATTTAAACCGCGAACGAATGGCGGGCTGCGAAGATTTTGATTGGGGACAGTAGACTTAAAACAATCGGGGTTTGAATAAATGAACAGAGTAACGAACAAATTAACTTGGTACCGAGGGGATAAACAAATTAAAGGGTTATATTTTAAGAACAAGCAGAATTAGTGAATAGATTCGAACATTTAAGGGTTAGCAGCAAATGTATGTGTGTAGTACAAGAGTCAGGAAGAGATGAAATGAGAATTCTTAGCTTGCTTGCTATGATCATCGCTGTGTGGTCAAGAAGGGGTGAATGAAAGATAAGCACACGAGGTGATTATTTATATAGGTTCACCGGAAGTGGGTTGAAAGACGGAAGTTTTGATTGAAGTAATGGCGGAGGACGAACGAAATATCTTCATACCGAGGCATTTTAAAAAAATTTTTAAGAATTTAAACCGCGAATGAATGGCGGGCTGCGAAGATTTTGATTGGGGACAGTAGACTTAAAACAATCGGGGTTTGAAGAAATGAACAGAGTAACGAACAATTAACTTGGTACCGAGGGGATAAACAAATTAAAGGGTTATATTTTAAGAGCAAGCAGAATTAGTGAATAGATTCGAACATTTAAGGGTTAGCAGCAAATGTATGTGTAGTACAAGAGTCAGGAAGAGATGAAATGAGAATTCTTAGCTTGCTTGCTATGATCATCGCTGTGTGGTCAAGAAGGGGTGAATGAAAGATAGCACACGAGGTGATTATTTATATAGGTTCACCGGAAGTGGTTTGGAAAGACGGATTTTTGATTGAAAGTAATGGCGGAGGACGAACGAAATATCTTCATACCGAGGCATTTAAAAAAAATTTTTAAGAATTTTAACCGCGAACGAATGGCGGGCTGCGAAGATTTTGATTGGGGACAGTAGACTTAAAACAATCGGGGTTTGAAGAAATGAACAGAGTAACGAACAAATTAACTTGGTACCGAGGGGATAAACAAATTAAAGGGTTATATTTTAAGAGCAAGCAGAATTAGTGAATAGATTCGAACATTTAAGGGTTAGCAGCAAATGTATGTGTGTAGTACAAGAGTCAGGAAGAGATGAAATGAGAATTCTTAGCTTGCTTGCTATGATCATCGCTGTGTGGTCAAGAAGGGGTGAATGAAAGATAAGCACACGAGGTGATTATTTATATAGGTTCACCGGAAGTGGTTTGGAAAGACGGAAGTTTTGATTGAAAGTAATGGCGGAGGACGAACGAAATATCTTCATACCGAGGCATTTAAAAAAAATTTTTAAGAATTTAAACCGCGAACGAATGGCGGGCTGCGAAGATTTTGATTGGGGACAGTAGACTTAAAACAATCGGGGTTTGAAGAAATGAACAGAGTAACGAACAAATTAACTTGGTACCGAGGGGATAAACAAATTAAAGGGTTATATTTTAAGAGCAAGCAGAATTAGTGAATAGATTCGAACATTTAAGGGTTAGCAGCAAATGTATGTGTGTAGTACAAGAGTCAGGAAGAGATGAAATGAGAATTCTTAGCTTGCTTGCTATGATCATCGCTGTGTGGTCACGAAGGGTGAAGAAAGATAAGCACACGAGGTGATTATTTATATAGGTTCACCGAAGTGGGTTGGAAAGACGGAAGTTTTGATTGAAGTAATGGCGGAGGACGAACGAAATATCTTCATACCGAGGCATTTTAAAAAAATTTTTAAGAATTGAAACTGCGAACGAATGGCGGGCTGCGAAGATTTTGATTGGGGACAGTAGACTTAAAACATCGGGTTTGAAGAAATGAACAGAGTAACGACAAATTAACTTGGTACTGAGGGGATAAACAAATTAAGGGTTATATTTTAGAGCAAGCAGAATTAGTGAATAGATTCGAACATTAAGGGTTAGCAGCAAATGTATGTGTGTAGTACAAGAGTCAGGAAGAGATGAATGAGAATTCTTAGCTTGCTTGCTATGATCATCGCTGTGTGGACAAGAAGGGGTGAATGAAAGATAAGCACACGAGGTGATTATTTATATAGGTTCACCGGAAGTGGTTTGGAAAGACGGAAGTTTTGATTGAAAGTAATGGCGGAGGACGAACGAAATATCTTCAACCGAGGCATTTAAAAAAAATTTTTAAGAATTTAAACCGCGAACGAATGGCGGGCTGCGAAGATTTTGATTGGGGACAGTAGACTTAAAACAATCGGGGTTTGAAGAAATGAACAGAGTAACGAACAAATTAACTTGGTACCGAGGGGATAAACAAATTAAAGGGTTATATTTTAAGAGCAAGCAGAATTAGTGAATAGATTCGAACATTTAAGGGTTAGCAGCAAATGTATGTGTGTAGTACAAGAGTCAGGAAGAGATGAAATGAGAATTCTTAGCTTGCTTGCTATGATCATCGCTGTGTGGTCAAGAAGGGGTGAATGAAAGATAAGCACACGAGGTGATTATTTATATATATATATATATATATATATATACATACATATACACACACATACATACACATTCACACACATATACATACACATCTGCATAATCATCACAATATAACTAATATAATATATTATAGTAATAATCGTTCACTCTAAATAATTACAGATAATTCAGTAGGGGTAAATTTAATAGTATGTTCTATTTGTATTTGGAGAAAGTACACCCAATTTTATGAAGACAGGAAACATTACATTCCTTAAAATTGTTAATAAGCAGAATTTTAGCCCTAATTAGAAAGAAAATTTCATTAATGCATAATAAACATTTTTTATTTTTATTGTTGTATGCTGGTGCTGATATTATTTTCCATTATAAATTATAATTGATTTTCTTATCTTTAAGTTCCCATATATAGGTACTTAACCCTGTAGAATTTCTCCTATTTCTGTTACTAAAGGTGTAGCTGTGATAATTAAATCTGTTTCATATTGTTTTTCATTGCACTGATATAAACTTTACTATCATATTGTGTACTTACTATACATTGATATACTACCTCCTTTCTAATGCAACCATCATTAAATACACAATTATTACTTATTCTACAATTACACTTTCTACATTGTTGTACAGGGTTTATGTTATTGGGGTTAACAGTCAATATATCATTACTATTTCTCTGGTTATTGTCTATCTGAATAATATTATTAATGCTTATACTATTATGATCATTACTATTAGTATTATTCTTGTTATTTCGACTTGCATTGTTACTGTTGTTGTTATTATTATTATTATTACTTTTTTTTTCTTCTTTCAAATTTGCTTCCATTTCTTGCCGAGTGTCTTCCCGACTCCTAGGGCAAAGAAACTCATAGTATACAATGGTAGGCCATTAAACCAAATTCAGTAGTTCGTTCATTTTTTTTTTTTTTTTTAAGTTAAATTAAAATACATGAGCAGCAACAGTTCTCACATCGACAATGCTCTTCTCAATACGTGTGATGTACCAGTTAAGACAATCTTTTGCACTTCTTGCAGGGATGGTAAGCCAGGGATCATTCTCATATAATTTTCGGGTCCCTTCTTGATCATTCCTAGTGCTCCTACGATCACTGGTATTGTAACCGCCTTGAGATGCCACATTTTCTCAATTTCAATGAGTAGGTCTTTATATTTTCTGAGCTTGTCAAACTCTTTCGCTGAGATATTATGATCACAGGGGATGCTCATGTCAATCAATAAGCAAACCGTATTGTTTTGGTCTTTCACAACAATATCTGGTTTATTGGCCTTGATGGTTCGGTCTGTATGTACTGGAAAGTCCCACAGAATGGTTACATTTTCTCCTTCAGTTACAGCCTCAGGGTGGTGATTATACCACTTGTCGGCAGGTTTGATATTGTAATGCCGACTAATTAGCCAGTGGAGATATTGGCCAACTCTGTCATGTCTTAATTTATACTCCACTGGTGCTAAGACTTTACATCCAGAGATTAGATGGTCCACTGTTTCAATCATGTCGTTGCAGAATCGGCATTTTGGGTCTGCTCCATTTTTCATCACATTGGCCTGGTAGTTCCGGGTTAATAGGCTTTGATCTTGAGCAGCCAGGATGAAACCTTCGCTCTCTGCTTTTAGCCCTGAGCTCCGTAACCACTGATGGGTTTGCTTCTGGTCAACATCAGCTTGTTTGCTGCGGGTCACATATTTGCCGTGCAGAGGTTTTTCCTCCCACCTATCAGCCAATTGCTCGTGCGCGTTTTTCATTGCTATCATTTTCACCTTCTTTGCAACAATAGTTGCCGTACTTCCCTCGGGTTGTTCAGTTTGGGTATCCTGCACGAGATCAGTAGCAAATTTTTTGCTTTCCTTTATTATAGAATGAAGCTTCTTTCGTCTCTCGTGATTTTCCACGAGCTTTAGCATCCAGTCATTCGATATTTCGAGATATTTGGCCAGTCCAATTGTGGTTGTTTTGTAAGCTAGTTCAATTGGATCAGGCCTCGACCTCCTTGGGCTCTGGGAAGGTAAAGGCGATCTACGTCTGCCTTTGGGTGGTGCATCCTATTACAACTCAGCAGCTTGCGTATTTTTCTATCTATATTCTTTACTTCACTCATATTCCAGTTCAACACATTGTAGCTATAAGTAACAACTGGAACTGCTAAGGAATTTATAGCTAACACCTTGTTACGTGCATTTAGTTCAGATTTCAGGACTGCACGAACTCTCCTATAACATTCCTTCCTGATTTTCTCTTTCATGCTTGCATGCTGAATACCAGAGCCTTCATTTATCCCTAAATATTTGTATGTTTGTTCTTGCTCAAGCTCTCTTATGACTGTGTCAACATCTAACACGACTGAATTTGTGGTCTTCACTTTCCCTTTCTGGAAAGTGGCCTTGGCACACTTCTCAAGTCCAAACTCCATCCCGATGTCATCGCTGAATGCTTTCACGGTGCGCAATAGGCCTTCAAGTTCATTATTGTCTTTACCATAAAGTTTTAAGTCATCATATAAAATAGATGGCTTATTTTTTTATTGGCAATTTTATACCCATACACTGTTCTGTTTAATTCACTTGTAAGGGGTATTAGGGCTACGCAGAATATTAAAGGTGAAAGTGAGTCACCTTGAAAAATTCCACAGTTGATGTTTATATTTTCTGAGGCAAGTACTCCATTAGAGTGGTATAATTGGAGATTCGTATTCCACAACGACATATTGTGCTTCAGGAAGTTTGAAATCACAGGGGAAATTTTGAAGATGTCCAGCGATCTCAAGATCCATGGATGCGGTATACTGTCGAAGGCCTTTTTATAGTCAATCCATGCGGTGCTGAGATTTCTGCACTTGTTGTGACAGTTCTCAAGGATCATACGATTGATTAGCAGTTGATCTTTGCATCCGTAAGAGCCTCGGCGGCACCCTTTTTGTTCAATGGGGAAAATATCGTTCTTCTCCATGAATGCATATGTTTTCTCCGCCAGGATAGATGTTAGGATTTTATACGTGGTGGATAGACAGGTTATAGGCCGATAGTTTTTTGGAAGGTTGGTTTCGTTATTCTTGGGAGTAGGTAAGTAATGCCACTTGCTAACCATTCAGGTGTTTTCTTTGGGTCTCTCATAATTCCATTGAGCAGCTGAACTAGCTTACCGTGTGCGCATGGGAGCGATGCGAGCCAGAAATTCGGCACCTTATCTTTACCGGGGGATTTCCAATTATGGGCCTTCGTGAGTGCCTTTCTTAGGTCTGCTATTGTGATGTCTTCCCATGCTTGTTGTAAATTTTGGTAGGATCCTTCAGTTTGTATAATCCAGTCTGCATTTATGTTGTACATCTTCTTGTCACTCCAAATCCTTTTCCAAAAGTTCTTTAACGGTTACTTTCTCCTTCCCTATTTCTCTGTAGAATTTTTTGGCATTGGATGTGAACAGCTTATTTTGCTTATAAAACTTGTTTCTCTTCTCAAATCTTCGTATTCTTTGGGCTTTTGCTTGGACTTTTTGTTTCAGCGTTTCTTTTATTGATATCAGTTCTTCTCTTGGTGAGGATCCAAATTTTCTCTTCATCTTTCTTCCTGTTCTGGATCTTACATCATTTCCACATATTAGTTCATTTAATATTGATATTTCCCCTCTCATAAATTCAATCTCTTTTTCAATTTTACTCCAGGTTTGATTTCTTCCCAGGTTTGGTTTTCTTTGTTTTTTCGGGGGCATACAGCTGGTTTCAATTGCCCTAGCAGAAGCATAAATAATTTCATTTAACTCAGTAAAATCAGGTTTTAATTCTCGTATTATTTCATTTGTTACATAGTTGCCAATTTGGATTTGTTTTTTATTTTGGTTTGTATTTGAGAGTTTATGAAGTGGTTCTCTATCATTCATACTTGTATGTCTTACAACTTCAAGCGTATTCAGGATTTTCTGCCTCATTTCTGCCATAGACTCTCTGTGTTCTTCAGCAAATGCAAGATCTTCAGTTACTGTTGTTTTTTTTTCGTTTTCCTGGCTATCTTTAACAGGTACAATAGAATTTCTTGTATCTTCAGGCCTTTGTGTACTTTGGTCAGATGGCAGTCTTTCAATTAAGCCTCGTGGCGGGCTTACTGTTCATCTGATTCTTCATTTCCTTTGTGTCTTATATTATGTCATTTTCCGTTGCGTGCTTGATCGCGCTTATTTCACTGTCTGTGAGTCTGTTATTTCTAAGGATATCCCTCCTCACATTTGCTAATTTGTTCTCATCCAAATAGGGCCTACTGTCTTGATTCCGTGTTCTCCATATACTGTAAGAGTTTGCGGTGTGTCTCTCTTGAGATGGCCTACCTAATGCATAGTAATAAGCGTATATTACTTCTTCATACTTTTCTTGGGTCCATTTGTTCCGCTTACATTTTTCTTTCTGTGGTGGTTGTGGTGGTGAACTTGGAGGGCTCCAGTTGGGGGATTTCCCGTTCAAGTGACCATCCATGTCCGTATTCGGAGAAGAGTTTGTGCCAGTTGATGACTTTTCGATCCCAGGCTGGCTCTTCCCTGGGGGACGCGCTTCCAGATTAACCATAGGACAAGTGATTTGGTATACTGATTTAGTTTTCCTTTTAGTTTCCAAAAACATTTTGGTGGCTACGATAATGTTATCATTTTTAGCTTTGATTGGCTCGTGGGGAGACGGCCATCATTGCCGTTACAATTATAATCGTACCATTATAGCAGCGTAGTCAGCTTATTATTGTTATTATCATCACCTTACCATCACTATCATCATTATCACCACCATTACCATCATCATTATCATCACAATCACCATCACACATCATCATCATCAATGATATTGTTTTGTTGTAGTCACAGCAGTATCTTATTATGTTATTTTTGTTTTTTATCATTATCACCATCACAGTAGTGTCTGTCTGTCTCGTTGCTGGCTTGGTGGTTGGCTGGCTGACTGTCTTCAACACCAGAGTTC
The DNA here is from genome assembly GCF_006345805.1 of Octopus sinensis. Lineage (NCBI taxonomy): Eukaryota > Metazoa > Mollusca > Cephalopoda > Octopoda > Octopodidae > Octopus > Octopus sinensis. The sequence continues at coordinate 87,642,997 of NC_043003.1, forward strand.
TTGCCTGTCAAATAATACTTTCTTTGTGTTGGTTGAACTCTTTGAGGTGTGGTTGTGGTGGAGATAGATAGATAGATTATCAGCACTATTACTATCATTATTATCATCATCACCATCAGTGATTTTTTTTTTTTTTAGGTGGGGTCCTATAGGTCAAAAAAAGTTCAGATGTTTACTACTATTAGGCTTAAGAAAAATTAAGGAAGGGCTGTTCTGTATGTTTGTGGAATAGAGAGTTGTGTTCGACCAGAGAGAATCTTAGCATCATCATTTTTTTTTTTTTTCCATGTGCGTTTGTGTTATTGCAATAAAAAGTGTTTGTATATTTCCTGTAAGGTAATATTGTGGAGGTTGAAGTTACTTTTCTAGAGATGTTTGTATGTCCAGTTAGAAGAACAGGTGTGTTTTTACAATAAAAAAGTATAGTTTACATTTATATTTGAATATTCAGGGAGGAAGCAAAGAAAAGTCAGATTTTCATAGAAAGTTTTAGGGTTTTGTAAGTCCACAAAAAGAAAAGCGTGATGTTTTTAGAGAGAAGGAAAAAAAAGAAAAAAAAGGATGTTTACAGAGGCAATTGTGGGTATCAAAGTTTTTAAAGCTGGTCGAATGTATGATTGAAAACTGTAGATATGTAAATTTGTAAATTTTCTTAACTTATTTTGAAGGGCTGTTCTGTATTATTTGTGAATAGAGAAGCTGTGTTCGACCAGATAGAATCTTAGCATCATTATTTTTTCCATGTGCGTTTGTGTTATTGCAATAAAAAGTGTTTGTATATTTCGTGCAAGGTAATATTGTGGAGGTTGAAGTTGACCCCTCTAGAGATGTTTGTATGTCCAGTTAGAAGAACAGGTGTGTTTGTTTTTGCAATAAAGAGTATATGTTTACATTTGTATTTGAATATTCTGGAGGGAAGCAAAGAAAAGTCAGATTTTCATAGAAAGTTTTAGGGTTTTGCAAGTCCACAAAAAGAAAAGCATGATGTTTTTAGAGAGGAAAAAAAAAAAGGGTGCTTACAGAGGCAGTTGTGGGGTATTAAAGTTTTTAAAGCCGATCGGATGTATGTTTGAAAGCTGCAGATATGTAAATTTGTAAATTTCTTAACCCACTTTGAAGAGAATTTCAAATACTCACGAGGTATTGTAGATGTTCCAGTCTTTGAGAGTTATTTTTCCCTGTTGCTAAACTGGCCCATATTAGTGTTTCTATGGCTTTCAGCCACCGAACTGTCAGAGCAGTGAGGAACACGTCCAGCCGCTGTCAAGGCTGGCGCTCTTCTTTTTATTATTATTATTATTATTATTATTATTATTTTATTATTATTATTATTATTATTACTATTATTATTATTATTGTTATTATTATTATTACTTATATTGTTATCATTATTATTTTTATAGTTGTTGTTGTTAACACTAATTGCAGTATTCTATTATTATTATTATTATTATTATTTATGTTTGTATTACTTATATTATTTTTTCTACTTAGATAGAAATTGTCAAGTTTTCTATTGTTAATTGAGGATATGATGGTAGCTAGGTTATGTGTTAGACTGTATCCTATTCTTATTGTTTTTTTTTCCTTTTTCAAAATGTTTATTAATTATATTGAAAATAATTTTACTATGTTGTTTTTCATTTACATAGCGAAAGGGATTATTAACCATAAAGTATCTGTCTCATTATTTTCCTTTTAAGGGTTTCTTATATTATGTCAAAATTCACTGTTGTTATTCTTATTTTTATATTTAATAGTATTCTTTTTGTTATAATTATTTCTATTATTACTAAAGATTTCATTATTGTTTTTGTTATTATAATTGTTGTTGTTGTTATTCTGTCTATTATTATTATTATTATCATTATTATGGGTTGTCCAATCTTATTTATAATATTTCTATTTTTTATTTTTATTATTATTGTTGTTATTTTTATTTTTATTTGTGGTAATGTTATATTTGTCTAAACTAAGTATTAAAGTTAATATTATTGGGGATGTATTTGATTTTAACTTTATAGCCTGCATTTTGTAATGCTTTATTGTATTTTTCCTCATGCTTTTTAAATATCTCTTCATTAGAAGATAGGTGTGAAATTCTTTTACTTATATTTAGTAGCAGGGTTTTTTTTATTTGCAGTGGGTGTTTACTAGAATTGTTTATATATTTTAGATTAGAATTTTCTTTTGCATAAGGTTCATGGAGTCCAGTATTAAGGTTACAATTTACATCTAAATAGTTTATAGAATAATTTTCATTTTCAATAGTTATGGTCTATTAAAGAATTTATGTAAACACTTTTTAAGGATTTTGAGACGTCTATTCGAAAGGTTCTTAACTAGGAATAATGTGTCATCTCTATATAGACCTCCAGTTAATTCCGGGAATTCTCTACCTACATTGTCTAATAAATAAAGACCTACCAGGTCAGTCATTTCCGCTGAGTCTAGCAATCCCATTGTAATACCAAAGAGATTTGGTGTGTCTTTTCTTGCCCATATTTGTTATCAAATTCAATAACAGTTTTGCGGGCAGTAAGTATTACTTTTATTTCTCTCATACTTAGATTAGTGTATCTCTTTGCGAAGATGAGAGCACTATTAAGGACTACAGGGTTTATAGAAGCATAATAATTTTGTATATCAATTTGAATTAATTTTTGGTTATGCCCATTTCCTATCTGTATACTGGAAAACCAATCTAATGCACCTTGTGTGTTTTTCCATAAACTGAGTTTAACTTTATTTTCTGATTATAGGTAGGTATTTATCTAATAATATTTTACTCAATTTACCTGATTTATTGGGACAAATTAGCCTAACCTGTGTTTTGTTAGGGAAATTCTCCTTATGGTCCTTAATTGTTATACGTGGTCTTATAGGAGCAAATGGTTCAGTTTTTTCACCTAAATTAAAATCTAACATAATATTTCTAGCTTCTAGGTTTATCTTTGTTAGTGCAGCATTAGGTACAACCCTATATTTTTTGTTATTTCCCTATATAATAGTTCATGGTATGCGTAGGTGTCAATATTATATATGTTTCCAGTTTTATCAGAATGTGTTAAAATACCATTTTTGTTATCAAATGTTCTTATAAGTTCTTTCAATTTTCTCTGGTAAGGATTGTGTCTGAGTGGATGGTTCTTAAACTTGGTGTTTTTTATGGTACTCCAAAGATCTTGTTCAAAGTTATCCAGGTGTTTGTAAGCTGGTGGTGCTTTTCTAGATTTGAATGTATGTTTGGTAAGTTCCAGTATTTCTTCATAGTTATTATTATTATTTCTAGTGTAGCTGTGTTTGTTGTAAGTTTCAGAGTCCAACTGGGTGAGTTTCTTTTCATGAAGATATATTCTCCAACGAATTCTATGAATAAATTCATTTATCCTAAAGATTAATTCCTTAATATATGTGCCTTTAGTGGGATAGGTATGTTCTCGGTTCTTCGGATGAGTCCATCGTTATCAACTCCA
>NC_043003.1:87646572-87671572 GCF_006345805.1 Octopus sinensis
ACGGAGTGGTTGGCGTTAGGAAGGGCATCCAGCCGTAGAAACTCTGCCAGATTCAGACTGGAGCCTGGAGCGGCCCCTGGCTTCCCAGACCCGGTCGAACCGTCCAACCCGTGCTAGCGCGGAAAGCGGACGTTAAACGATGATGATGATGATGATGATGATGATGATATATCATGTTATATCTTTTAAAGATTTATATACATATTTACTTACATTTTGTTGGATGGCCATTGACTGTTCAGATAGAGAAGAATTGGAGCGAGGTGGCAAGCAAGGTAGCTCTCCTAACTCACACCTGGTCTGAGCGGAGGCTGTCCTTGAAAGGGAGGACAGAAGTTGCAGAGGTGTTTATCGCTTCTCTAATTACTTACCACCTGACCATCGTGCCTTGCCCTGATTCGTGGCTGAGCAAGCTGGAACACATACTCTTTGTGAAGTATTTGTGAAGGGGCAGCAGACCTCTTGTAAGGCGCTCCATCTGCTGCCAAAAGCCGCTGAAGGGTGGGCTAGGGATGCCATGGCTAAAAATGCACTCAGGCTTAGGCACCTCTGGCTTTACCGGGATGGTGAGCAAGTATGGTCTCCGTTCATCAAGCTGTTATTTCCACAGTTCACATTGTTTACCGAACTGGACCCATGGATCAAGTGTAGACTGAGGTTGGGTATGTGGCATGCAGAGTGCCATCAGGCACTCGTGCTTCTCTCCCAGTTGGACAATGCCGGTGGCAGGGGTACTACCTCGTTTGTAGGGTTTGTAGAGTTAGCTGGCCAACCTATTCCAAAGAACATTCGGGCCAGGGCATATGAATAATTACCAAAAGTCCCTGGCCAGGCAATGTTACATAGAAGCTTTACTGGTTCAAGATAAGCTGTTTAGACATGGGTGTGCGCCTTTGCTGGTTTGTGCAAGATGCGAGCAGGACAGTGAAACTGTCCTGCACGCAATTATGCAATGCCCCAAAGTGACTGAACTCTGGGCTTATGTCAAACACCTGCTGTTGCACTCAAGAAGACTACAACAGTCGAGTGAATCTGTAATTAAGATCATTCCGCTGCCCTCCCTGTTTTCTCTTGGTAGTTGCTGTTGTTAAAAAGGTAGTATGGAAGACGAGAGTGAAAGGAATTGCAACAGGCATGTTCATCTCCAGTCTTGAGCTAATCAACTTTTTCGTTTTCCACATGAAATAGAAAATAAGGCTGGAGAAGAAATGCCTGTTGCAAAGTGTGTTTCATAAAAAATGGAAGTCTGTAGCAAGTATGTTGCGACTGAAAGAACCTGTCTAAATGAGAACAAAAAGAGGACAAAGCAAAGTCTTCAGTATGAGTATGTGGTTTGTGGGGTTGACCACATCCTCTGCTTCATTTTTTGTAAATCACTCATTCTCATTTAAACGTATGTATTTTAATTGTTTGTTTATTCATACATTTCGTCCCATTCGATCCCCTGACCCCAATGTTTGTTTTGTCTATCCTCATATTGTCCCCTCCTTTTCTCAACCTCATGGTTAATAAAGATTTGACTGTTCAGGAGTTCATTCGCCCTTTGACAAGTCTTATTTTTCATTCAAGCAAGCCTGGTGGGGTTGCTAGTTTAGTCGCCGATGATTTGACCATGCAAGAAGTTGTACTGGATCACATATTCTGTCAGGTTACTCTTAAGAGCTACTGATAACATATAATCCAGTACAACTTTTAACAAGGTCTGGTCATCGTCGACTAAACTGGCAACCCCACCAGGCTTGCTTAGTGAGGAGGGTGTTGTTGGACACCCTATGGGATGAAAAATAAGGCCCATCAGAAGGTGGATGAACTCCTGAACAGTCAATGGCCATCCAACAAAATATATACACACACACACACATATATATATATACATATATATATCCACATATATATATACATAAAGATATATACATATAGATACACACACACACATATATATATATATATATATACATACTTATATATATACTAGCAGTATCGCCCGGCGTTGCTCGGGTTGTAAGGGAAATAACTATATAAGCATTTTTAGATAGTTATAGCCAAAAAATAGCAAAAAAATGCATTAAAGATTGAAAAAAAATTAAGGTAAATTTTTTTTTAAATCGTTGACACATCGTAGATATTTTTAGAGAGTTACTTCCCTTATATAAAAGCGAAAAAATGCATTAAAATGGAAAAATATGATGGTAAATTTTTTTTAAATCGTAGACTCATTGTAGACGCACGCTAATACCCAGAAGGGCTCGATATGAATCACGACTATAAGATACCCGCTTTTGGTTAAACTGCACCGCAAAATGTGGGAGTAGTTACAAATCTAAATTGTAGGAGACAGACACACAACTTCACTCTTATATAAAGATGCTTTTTTTTTTTCAGTCATAGAGTTAGATTTATGAAGGTCTTCAGTAGAAAATCCTTCGAATTCTGACTCGCTGCTTGATATAATGAAATTCGTATCCATTTTTTGTCAGAATTACAAATTTTGAAAACACAATAGGAACAAATTTCGGAAAAAAATCTCCCATAATTCACGGAATTAAAATTACACTTCGATTTTTGTACAAAACTGTAGTTGAAGTGTTACGAAGTATAATACGTGTTTTCACGAATGTACTAAAGAGATTTGCTCTGATATTCTCATTTAAATATGAATAGGTAAATTCGGGCGGCTTGGTAACGAAAGGGTTAAACGGATGCATACATTTATTAATCTCTTATTATAATAACTATATATAAGTGTCGTCTGTTTATACATAAACACTGTTTCATACTGCAATTATATATACATATATCTATATATAATATTATATAATAAAATATATACAGAGTAAAATAAAAACCAATTTACCTTTTCTGTCCGTCCGTGTGTCTTTGCAAATGTGTTGGAATGATAAGTGAGTTGTGTTTTGGTGTTTTGGCGCCTTTTTTACTAATAACAAACACACACGTGTTTGTATGTAGTTGTATGTGTATGTAGTTGTATATGTATGTGTATGCGTGTGTGTGAGGAATGACACACACACACTCACGCACGCACACATGTACATCAATGCTTTCGGAGTGATATGTTAAAATATTGAGTTTTCTCGAATTTTGTCTTAATTGGGGGTGAAATTGAAAGAAATATATTATGGCATGAGCGAATGGAGTACTTTGAAAAATCTTAGGTAAATTCTAATTGAAGAAATTGTGTGAGGAGTAAATGGTTATGTATTTATTTGTTTCTGTTTGCTGTGTTTTTTTATTTTTGAGTAGTGGTTTAAATACTTTCAGTTTAGTCTTCCTCAAATCACTCTGTTGCTATTTACTTTCATTTTATTCGTTGCACACTGTGTGTGTGCGTTTGCGTGTGGTGTAAACCAGACTAAGAAAAGCATTTGACACACACACCAGAATGTGAGTTTTCTGTAAATTTTGCTTAATTGGAGTTTAAATTTTAAAAACTGGACCTGGCATGACGCGATGCATTCTACTCTTAAAAATGCTAGGTAAATTGTAATTGAAGAAATCCTATATTGTAGATTTCTATAACTCCCAAAGGGAGGCAGATAAAACCTGCCTTTTATAATAAGAGATATACACATACATATATATATATATATATATATATATATATATACAAATACATATATATATATATATATATATACACATATATATACAGACACAGAAGCCAGCTCCGCCTCGACTGGCTTCTGTGTCGGTGGCACATAAAAAGCACCATCCGAATCGTGGCCGAAGCCAGTGCCGCTTCGACTGGCTTCCGTGCCGGTGGCACATAAAATGCACCAATCCGACCGTGGCCGATGCCAGCCTCGCCTGGCACCAGTGCAGGTGGCACGTAAAAAGCACCCATTACATTCACAGAGTGGTTGGCGTTAGGAAGGGCATCCAGCTGTAGAAACATTGCCAGATAAGACCGGAGCCTGGTGCAGCCTTCTGGCTTCCCAGATCCCCGGTCGAACCGTCCAACCCATACTAGCATGGAGAACGGACGTTAAACGATGATGATGATGACATATACACACACACACATATATATATATGAAAGAGAGAGAGAGAGACAAACAGTCAATAGGTGAGATCCAGAAATCCTCACTATAGAAAGTACATAGTAGAACTCAAATGATTTGAAGTTATACTCTGAAGTCTTTATCGAAGATTAAGTCTGTAGGTAAAGAGTGGTTATAAGAAAAATGCATGTGAGATGATATGGCTTTAGTGATGGCTACAAACAGGGCTTGATATATGAAAAAAACATACATACACACACACACACGAGGGGTGCTGAAAAGTTCCCCACTTGGGTAAAATAAAATATAGGAGAATCATTTAATTATGATTTTATTCAACATATTCCCCTTTTAGATTCACACAGTTATTGCAGCAGTCCTTCAGTTTCTCTAAGCTCTGTAAAGATCTCAGAAGGTTCCCTTCAAACCAGAAACTTTTCAGTACTCTCTCATATATATGTGTGTGTGTGTGTGTGTGTGTATGTATATATATATATATATATATATATCATCATCATATATATGAGAGAGAGAGAGAAACTGAAAAATATTCAGATGAACACTCATGTATGAGCATATAGATGTTTATATATTTACAAAATAAATTTACATGGAGTACAAAAAATACAGAAAACTAACAGGAAATGGCATGGTATTTTAAGTCCAACAACTCTTTCTGGGTGCTTGGAATTACATAATAGTTGTAATGGGGTGCACAAAAAGTCAAGTATATGCAACCAGCAGAGGATTTGTATAAATATTATAACACCAGCCTCCTTAACCAGGGTAGAATTATTGGCAAAATAGCGATTTACATCATGGTGCGAGAAAATTTAAGGGTAGAGTAGAAGAGGAAGGTAAATAAAGCACATACAAGGTAAATAAAAGTACATACATAGGCAGTTCAGAGGAGGAGGGAGTTTTAAAACAGAAAGGGCAAGAAGAAGCAGGAGATGCAGAAAAGGGAGATGTTTAACTTGTCACCAGTACACAACTGTATCTGCAGTTAGGCACTACTATGTTTCTTACTCCACTTAGCTAACAAGCTCTGTATCATCTGATGCAACTTCTCCTTTTCTCATCATTCCCCTCACCTCTACTAAAGATAACCTTTCCTTCTCAAAACTGCAAATCCTTGGTAAAACACTCTTTGCTGATGCTTTCCCTACATGCAATCAGCCGACAAAGCTCAAGTTGAGTATTGACTGCAAAAGCTTTGGAAAGCAAGTCAAAGTTACAAGCATTTTGCTAATGACCTTAATCCTTGGATTAAATAAAAAAAAAAAATCCTTTCTACTATAAGCACAAGACCTGAAATTTAAGGGGAGAGAACTAGTTTTAACATTGACCCCAGTGTTTCGCTGGTACTTAATTTATCGACCCCAAAAGGACAAAAGGCAAAGTTGACCCCATCAGAATTTGAACTCAGAACATAAAAACAGATGAAATGCCGCTAAGCATTTTACCCAGCATGCTCATGATTCTGCCAGTTTGCCACCTTAATGATAATAATAATAATAATAATAGAAGTAACCAACTAACTAATGCAAAAAAACATAATGTCTTTCAAAGAAGTATGTACATGTCACAAGATCACATCATCTTTGCAGTGTAGTTTGGATTTCTAATGTCTACTGTGGAAGAAAAAAGTGAAACCTCAATTGGAGATTTTTCATTTGTTTCAGTCACTGGCCTGCAACCAAGCTGTGACACCACTTTGAAGAGTTCAGTTGAATAAACTGACCCTACTATATATTTTAAGTCTGATACTTATTCTATCAGTTACAATGATATAAACTCTTTCAGGTGGTGAAGGGGAGGACAAATGCAAACACTTGCATACATATACATGGTAGGCTTTCACACAGTTTCTGCTTACCAAATCTATTCACCGGGCATTAGTCAACCCAAAACTAAAGAAGCTACTTGCTACTGTGCAGTGGACTGAACTTGAAACCATGTGATTACATAGCAGACTTTTTAATCATAAACTCATACTTGCACCTATATATAATATATACAGGCATAGCTCTGTGGTAAGAAGTTTGCTTCTCAACTACATGGTTCCAGGTGTGGCATCTAGAGCAAGTGTCTTCTGTTATAACCCTGAGCTGATCAAAGTCTAACAAGTGGATTTGGTAGACTGTAACTAAAAGAAGCCCATCATATAATAAGGGCTGTAGTTAAATGACTGCAAAGTAAAAGAACACATACACACACCACACACACACATATATATAGTAAATCCAAAAAAGAAGAACAAACACAAAAAAAACAACAACATGAGGATGTGGTACATGTAAATTATTAGCAGACGCTCAGGGAAGGAAAGAAAGATGGGTTAACGTTTCAAGCAAACGCTCTTCTTTGGAAACAATAGAAAGGAAGATGGAGGAAGAAAATCACCAACGATTCACATGTGGTTACATTTATATATTATATATATTAGTTCGCCCCATAAATAATAGTGTTTTTATACTTCTTTTATTTTTCAAAATTAAGATAAACAAAGTTCTTTTTTAATCTAAAATATATTTTCCTTCATTTTCTACAACGCTCTTCCATCTATCTGGTAGACTTGCAAGGCCCCTCTTCCAAAATTCACTTGTCCGTAATGAAAAATACTCTTCAAATACTGTTCTGACCTCGTCTGCAGAATATATATTTTTTCTGTCCAAATGATTTTGAAGACTGCAGAATCAGAATTAGATGGGGCAATGTCCGGTGAATATGGTGGGTGAAGCATTGTTTACCATTCAAACTGCTCCAGCCTTTGGAATGTCATCCTTGTTGTATGTAGCCGAGCATTACCCTGATGAAAGAATACCATTCATCTTGAAACCAAAGATGTTTGTTTTTCTTCTAGCGCTGACTAAAGCTACTCACAGCAGATCTTTGTTATCATTTGGTTTGGGTTTAAAAGTTCAAAGTGGACTAAACCTTTCATATCGCACCAAACCGATAACAACACCCTACATGGGTGAAGACCTTCTTTAGCCTGGGGTGCTGGTGCTTCTTCTTTTCCTGCCCACTGTCTTTGGTGCTTGACATTTTTACAGAGAACCCATTTCTCATCACCAGTCACTATTCAGTCCAAAAAAGGTTCATTCGCAAGACATGATAGAAAAGAAGAGCACACCTTCACTCTCTGCATGCTATTAGACTCAGAAAATTTGTGAGGAACCCATTCACTCAATTTGCTGACTTTCCCAATGGCACACAGGTGTCAATGAATGGTTGAATGACCAAATCCAAACTTTTCCCCTAGTTCCTCAACAATTACACCAGGGTTTGCAGGACATCCTCATTGAGCTCTATAGATCTTTCAGGATGGGGCTCGTCTTCTATATAATCCATGATTATATAGAGATGATGGCCTTATAGTCACCCAGAATTTAAATGGCCATGAATTAGATAAGCTTAGGAAGGATCTAATTGTTCTCTTCCAAAGGATGAGCTTATGGATTACGATAGATACTAACCATAAAAGTGTAGATTTCTTAGATATAAATTTAGATTTACAGTCAGATAAATTCAAACCTTACTGTAAGCCTAATAATAAGTTATCTTATATTAGCAAAGAATCCAATCATCTGGCAGTTATTCTTAGGAACTTAGTCAGTAACGTTGGTAGACGAATATTGTCAATTTCTTCACATGAGGCAGCATTTCAAAATGCTGCACCCTTTTATAATAGCACATTAAGGAATAGTGGATTCTCTGAGAAGATCCAGTATAACCAACTTGATGCTACCATTAATGCAACACATAGAACTATGACAAGGAGGGTTTTGTGGTTCAACCGAGCTGTTAATATGGCTGTAAAAACAAATGTAGGTAGGGAATTCTTAGAATTACTCTCTAGACAATTTCAAGCTAACCATAAGTTTTATAGAATATTTAATAGAAAAATGCTTAAGATCAGCTATTCTTGTTGCAAAAACTTTGCCTCTTTCATTAACCAACACAACAATAAGATAATTGCAAATAACCACACTGCCGATTCTTTTCCCAAGAATTACAATTGCAAAGATGGGACCTCCTGTCTGTTAGAAGGAAAATGTCTGGAGAGGAATTGTGTATAGAGCCAAAGTGCAAATAGAAGGCTCACATGAATATAGAACTTACACAGGGGCTTCTGAAAATACTTTCAAGTACCGATTTTATTCTCATAGAAATTTCTTCCAATACCCCAAAAATAGGACAAAGACCAGCCTGGCAAAATATGTCTGGGAATTAAAAGAAAATGAAACCTGGCCTTTCAACGTGACATAGAGATTTTTGTACATGCGTATGGTTGTGTGCATATATGTATATGTGTATTTGTGCGTATATTTATGTCTTACATATATGCCTGCATATGTATGTAACTATGTGCATGCATCTGTGTATTTTGCTGTATATATGTATATTATAGCTGGTCTAGTATGGGTATATACTGTTGTAAATTATTTATGTCATGCAGTATGAAAATGTTAATTTTAGTGTATTAATTGATTTGTATTTCCTATGTAATTATTTACAATATGCACTTCAAATCCACTCTTCAATTTAAAGTTTTCTTTGATTTTACAGAAGGATGAATTTATATTGAATTCATTTATTTTGTCCATTGTATGCTTCAGACCGTTAATTGAAAGGACCAATGAAACGAATCCATTTTTAAGGGTGTCTCCTTTAACTAGTTTTGATTATATCGTTATTTCTGTTCCATTTTGACAAAACTGTTGACCAAGGTTCCCTCCTATTTATCATAGTCCTCCAGGCAATAACGGAGGAATTCAAGACAGGATGCTCCTGGGAGCTCCTCTATGCTAACGACCTTGCTCTAATTGCTGAGTCACTATCAGAACTAGAGGAAAAGCTTCAAGTGTGAAAACAAGGATTAGAATTGAAGGGCCTAGCTAAAACCAAAGTCCTAATAAGTAGGAAGGCAGGTAAACCACAAATCCCTTCAGGTAGATGGCCCTGCTCGATCTATAGAAAAAGCGTAGGTAGAGACTCCATAAGATGTACCCAGTGTAAGCTATGGACACATAAGAGGTGCAGCAATATCAAAGGAAGGCTAACTGGTGCTCAGGAGCAATAAACACTGAAAATATGCAGAGTACAATTTCCGCCACATTCCAGGAAGAAAAACTAGAAGTAATTGATAGCTTCCGTTACCTAGGTGACCAAGTCAGTAGCGGAGGAGGGTGCGCTGAAAGTGTAGCTGCTAGAATAAGAATAGCTAGGGCAAAGTTCAGAGAGCTCTTAACTCTGCTGGTGATAAAGGGCCTCTCGCGCAGAGTAAAAGGTAGACTGTATGATGCATGTGTATGAACAGCCATGCTACATGGCAATGAAACATGGGCTGTGACTGCTGAGGACATGCGTAAGCTTGCAAGGAATGAAGCCAGTATGATCCGATGGATGTGTAATGTCAGTGTTCATACTCGACAGTGTTAGTGCCCTGAGAGAAAAGTTGGACCTAAGAAACATCAGATGTGGTATGCAAGAGAGACGACTGTGCTGGTATGGCCATGTGGAGAGAATGGATGTGGATAGCTGTGTGAAAAAGTACCACACCCTAGCGGTTGAGGGAACCTGTGGAAGAGGTAGATCTAGGAAGACCTGGGATGAGGTGGTGAAGCACGACCTTCGAATATTGGGCCTCGCTGAGGCAATGACTAGTGACCGAGACCTTTAGAAATATGCTGTGCTTGAGAAGACTCAGTAAGCTCAAGTGAGACCATAACCTCGTGGCCTATGCCAGGGGTGTAACCAGCCCACTTATGCATACCTTTCCTTCATTGGACATTAAACTCTGCTTGGGAAGACCTGTTGAGACAAGTGAAATCGAAATCAAATTCGATGACTGGCATCCATGCTAGTGGAGCGCAAAGAGTACCATACGAGCATGATTGTTGCCAGAGCAACAAGCTGGCCTCTGTGCCGGTGGCACGTAAAAAACACCATTCGAGCGTGATCATTACCTGCATCGCCTTACTGGCACTTGTGCTGGTGGCACATGAAAAAACATTCGAACGAGGTTGTTGCCAGTGCCACTGGACTGTCTCCTGTGCAAGTGGCACATAAAAAGCACCATTTGAGCGTGGCTGTTGCCAATACCACCTGACTGGCCCTCATGCCGGTGGCACGTAAAAGCAGCCACTACACTCTCGGAATGGTTGGCGTTAGGAAGGGCATCCAGCTGTAGAAACTCTGCTAGATCAGATTGAAGTCTGGTGCAGCCATCTGGTTCGCCAGACCCCAGTCAAATCGTCCAACCCATGCTAGCATGGAAAGCGGACATTAAACAATGATGATGATGATGATGTCAAACGAACAAGAACATGAAACTCTGAGTAACAGCTTTTGTTATATTTCTGCTGCTTTTAAATAAAGTGTATGTATATATATATATATGGTGGAAGTCACCTTTGTGTGTATGGGGGTTAGTTTGTCTATATCCCTGTAACTTAGTGGTTCAACAAAGAGAGACTGATAGCAAGCTTAAAATGGTGTCAATTTGTTCTACTAAACCCTTCAAGATAGTGCCCTAGTGTGGCCGTAGTCCAATAACTGAAACAAGTAAAACTAAAAAAATATGTATATGTTAATCATATATCATTTATAAAGAGAACACTACAGTGTTTATAAAGCTACATTATCAACAATATTAACTGATGAAAAGGAAACAAACTTATTAGAATATACCACAATGCATAAACTAATATCGTGGCCATAATCATAGAAGCGCTACTAGCTATTTAAAAAGCTCTCAGAACACATTAGAGTTAAAAAGAAACTAAAAAAAAATACTTCTTCTAATTAACTAATTAACAGAAAATAGAACATAAAATATCAATAAAACAGTTCTGACATACTTTTCTATCTTCTGAAGAGAGCTGGTTCTTCAACATATCTGGATTATTGAATGTCCATTCCCAGGACTGACAGGTAAAATATGTCAGTATGCCCAATGTTCGGTGCAGCCGGTTGTAAATTTTTACCATTCTACAGAGAAATGAAGAAAGACAAATTAGAATACTTATGAAATTGTCAACATATATTTTAAAAGTCTTAACTGATACATTAGTTATGTATTCCAAAGATCAGAATGTTCTGGTTCCCAAAGTTTTATTTTTTAGTGTTTAGCACTATCAACATGATATTTGACTCCTCTCACCATTCAACTCTCCTTCTTTACATCAAAACAAGGTTAGATATGCTGTTGGCTCAGTGATAGAGGCAAATCAAAGAAGACAAGAGAAAAGATGGTGAGATCAGATCTTAGTTGTAGAGTGTTATAGATAAGTCAAAGCTGTAATGAAATGAATGGTACACACAAAAATATGCCATTATGAACCTATCCATCACAGAAAAGTAGACATTAAAATAGTGAAAATGATGATGTCTGGTGTTTTATCCTGTGTACTATGCATTTACGTTTAGGAACCATTGCTATCTTTCTCCACTTATTACTGCTTTCTGCCCTCCCAATGAGTCATAATGAACCTAAGCATTATACACAACACGTTCATTACTGTTACTAGCAGAAAGGTTGCCCTCTGGACTGTTTTCTGTCAGTTGCTAAGTGATATTTACACATTTGAGTAATTTTTCTTGTATACTACATGAAATTTTCCTTTATGTCATCTAACAGTACTCACTCCCCCAGTAAATTTAGGGTGTAACTACAGAAGTGTGTCCTCTGAATCTGTTTTCTCATAACTTTCTGCAAAATGGATATTTACTAATGGAAGTTTCTACAAATACATTTCAGATGGTGTAGATTACAATCATATTGGAATTTGTTGTGAAAAACTTTTCTTTTTGGGAGAGGAATTTGTTTCTTCATAGCTTTCAGAAGAATAGATATTTTTTAATAAAATTTTCAACAAATAACTTCCAGATGGTTTAGACAATGTTTATATATAAGAATTTAATGTGGTAAAAAGTGCGTGTGTGTGTGTGTGTATGAAAGAGAGAGAGAGGGAGAGAAAGAGAGAGAGAGAGAGAGAGAGAGAGAGAGAGAGAGAGAGAGAGAGAGAGAGAGAGAGAGAGAGAGAGAGAGAGAGATTTTAGGCATCTCAGCTTTGCTTTTCTGATACACTTTGATGATTTAATTACAATTATGTTGCCAGAAAAAAAAAATAATTACTTTTGAGACCCATGTGATTACAGCTACTTCTAGCATACTTAATGACCGCATAGAGGATGACCCACATTTCAGTTTGTTTAAAAGAGAGAGATTAAGATTGCAATAAAATAATGAAAAACATGTATTCAATAATTAGTGTTAGCATTGTACTATCCTTTCTACAAAGATTTCTTTCAGAGCCTTTTTGAGAAAGGGTGGAGTAGTTCTCAAAAGTAATTTTTTCAACATAACTGTAATTAAATTCATCATCGTCGTTTAACGTCCGTTTCCCATGCTGGCATGGGTTGGATGGTTTGAATGAGGGTCGGCGAGCCAGAAGGCTGCACCAGTCTCCAATCTGATCTGGTAAAGTTTCTACAGCTGGATGCCCTTCCTAAATCCAACCACTCTGAGAGTGTAGTGGGTGCTTTTACGTGCCACTCATGTAGTGCTGGCACTGGCCATGTTCAAATGGTGTTTTTTATGTGCCACCTACACAGGAGCCAGTCTACACAGCGACAACCACGCTCAAATGGTGCTTATTTTTACATGCCACCGGCATGAGAGCCAGTCAGCAGCCCTGGCAACGATCACACTCAAATGGTGCTTTTAACATTCCACTGGCATGGGTGCCAATCAGGCAATACTGTCATCAGCCACAACAGCAATTTCACTTGCCTCAACAGGTCTTCGCAAGCAGAGTTCATTGTCCAATGATTGAAGGGTACTCTTAAATGAGCTGGTTATACAGCACTGGCATGGTTATAGTCTCACTTGGCTTGCTGGGTCTTCTGAAGCACAGCATATCTCCAAATGTCTCGGTCACTAGTCATTGCCTCAGTGAGGCCTAATGTTCGAAGGTTGTGCTTCACCACCTCATTCCAGGTCTTCCTGGGTCTACCGCTTCCGTTAGTTCCCTCAACTGCTAGGGTGTGACACTTTTTTACACAGCTCTCCTCATCCATTCACAACACATGACCATACCTGCACAGTCGTCTCTCTTGCACACCACATCTGATGCTTCTTGGGTCCAACTTTTCTCTCAAGGTATTAACACTCTGTCGAGTATGCACACTGACATTACACATCCATCGGAGCATACTGGCTTCATTCCTTGCAAGCTTACGCACGTCCTCAGCAGTCACTGCCCATGTTCCACTGCCATGTAGCATGGCTGTTCGTACACATGCATCAAACAGTCTACCTTTTACTCTGAGTGAGAGGCCTTTTGTCACCAGCAGAGATAAGAGCTCTCTGAACTTTGCCCGGGCTATTCTTATTCTAGCAGCTACACTTTCAGCATACCCTCCCCTGCTACTGATTTGGGCACCTAGGTAATGGAAGCTATCAATTACTTCTAGTTTTTCTTCCTGGAATGTGGCGAAAGTTGTTCTCTGCACATTTTCAGTGTTTATTGCTCCTGAGCATCTGCCACATACAAAAACTATCTTCCCAGTTAGCCTTCCTTTGATATTACTGCACTTCTTATGTGTCCATAGTTTACACTGGGTACATCTTGTGGAGTCTCTACCTACGCCTTTTCTACTGATCGAGCAGGGCCGTCTACATGAAGGGATTTGTGGTTTGACTGCCTTCCAGCTAACTAAGACTTTGGTTTTTGCTAGGTTGACTCTAAGGCCTTTCGATTCTAATCTTTGCTTCCACACCTGAAACTTCTCTAGTTCTGATAGTGACTCAGCATTCAAATTATATTGAGATACATGAAATATCCCCCTCCCCATGCTTTTCACACTAAACTCTTGTATAATCAGAACTTACACCATCTGAAAAGTATTTATCATTTATCTTTTACTTGTTTCAGGCATTTGATTGTGGTATTCCTGGGGCACCACCTTGAAGAATTTTAGTCAAATGAATCGGCCCCAGTAATATCTTTTAAAGGACTGGTACTTAATCTATTGTTCTCTTTTGCCAAACAGCTATGTTATGTAGACATAAACACAGACACAAAGACACACACACACACACACACACACAAAACAAGCTTCTTTCAGTTTCCAAATTGACTCCCAAGGTTTTGGTTGGCCCAAGGCTATAGTAGAAAACATTTGCCCAAGATGCCATGTAGTAGAATTGAATCCAGAGCAAACTTCTCACCACACAGCCAAGCCTACATCAAAGAAAATTTCACAAAAACATGCCCATTTTCCTAAACCTTGTAAGGAAAGAGAGTCAAGGAGGCATGTGAAGTATCTTAAACTCCTCTCCTGCCACCTCTGAAAATGTTTTTCATAACAAATTCTGCTATAATTATAATCTAAACAATCTGAAGGATATTTATAGAAAATTTCATGAAATAATATCCATCCTTCTGAAATTTAAAGCAAACAAAATCAGTAGGGAGAGGTATACTTGTGTACATGTGTCCAAATGACATAAGCAAATTAGAAGCACTTCTTTCTATTTCTTCAAAAGGCATAGAAGTGGCTGTGTGGTAAGTAGTTTGCTTACCAACCACATGGTTCCGGATTCAGTCCCACTGCGTGGCACCTTGGGCAAGTGTCTTCTACTATAGCCTCAGGCCGACCAAAGCCTTGAGTGGATTTGGTAGACGGAAACTGAAAGAAGCATGTTGTATATATATATATGTGTGCTTGTATATGTGTGTGTGTGTTTGTCCCCCCAACATCGCTTGACAACCAATGCTGGTGTGTTTACGTCCCCATAACTTAGCAGTTCGGCAAAAGAGATGAATAGAATAAGTACTAAGCTTACAAAGAATAAGTCCTGGGGTTGATTTGCTTGACTAAAGGCGGTGCTCCAGCATAGCCACAGTCAAATGACTGAAACAAGTAAAAAAAAAAATAAAAAGAGAGAGTAAACACCCAACAAATATAAAAGGCCTGTGGAATCAACAGAATTTGGCTGATGCTGGATTAAACTTATAATTTGTAGAAAGTAGCACTGCAAATATTTGGGCAGCCTTTATATTTCCAGGAATATTTAATAAAATTAATTTTGCGATTGAAGTATGTACTTGAAATATTCTATAATAAAAGAAACATAAAAACCACATTTTGATAAAAATATATCAAGACTGAGATTTTATAAAAAATTTCCAGTCTTTGATAATTGCTTTTTAGTAAAAGTTACATAATCCAAACTATTTAATAAAGATAAGCTAATGTTAGCTTGGAAAGATTGAAATCCAAAAACATGAGGTACAAAGCTGCATACTACCAAGTCCTTGGTCTAGCTCTATGACTTCTGCCTAGCCAGCCCCTGCCTAGCCAGCCCCTGCCAAGCTGTCCAACCCATGCCAGCATGGAAAATGGACGTTAAATGATGATGATGATGAAATAACATATCTAAGATATGCACAATACATAATGTACCTAACATATGTAACATATCGAACATATGTAACAGATCTGACATATGTAACATACCTAACTTAAAAGGATTGGCTTAAAAGTTCATAGGCTGACCAAATACTCTTATGTGATGTGACCAAATGAGGTTTATTTTTCAACATAGACCCCTTTGTGGTTCACAGTCTTCTTCCATCTGTGTTACAGAGCTTGGATTTCATTGGTGAAGAACCTTTCATCCTGTTGGTCAAAAATGTCATCAACAGCAAATATGACATCATCACTGCAATACTGGTTCCCAGCCAAGTGCTTTTTCATGCTAGAGAACAGATGATAGTCAGATGGAGCCAAATCAGGAGAATAAGGAGGGCAATCAACTAGTTCAAAGCTTTAATTGAGCACAGCAGCCATTGAAACCAATGACTTGTGTGCTGGAGCATTGTCTTGATGAAACAAGACTCCTTTTGTCAGTTTTCCAGAGAGTTCTATCTTGATAGCCTTTCATAACTGTCTCAGCAAGTTGGCATAGTACCCTCCATTGATGGTGTGGCCTTTTTGAAGATAATCATTAAACAATGCCTTTTGCATCCCAACAGAACTGACGTCATCACCTTCCCTGCAGATGAAATGACTTTGGCCTTCTTTGGAGCAGATAAGAATAGTCTCTTTGTTTCTGGTTGAAAGTGATGAATTCAACACTCATCCTGACTCAGAAAACATTCAAGGAAATCAGCTGGATCTACCCGAAACAATCTCAGATTTTCCTGTGGTGTGAGGATGTGGCAGAAACTTTTGTCATGCCAAGTTCATTGAGCAGAATATTCTCAACTCTCTCATGGGATATGCTAATAGCATTAGTTATTTGATTTATAGTCAATCACCTGTCATCCATCACCATGCAATAAACATGATCATTGTTTTCCTCAGTGGTGACAATTTCAGGATATCTAGACCTCGGGTCATCTTCAAGAGTCTCTTTTCCCCTTTGAAATTCAGCTGCCCACTTTTGCATTGTTGATAAAACTGGAGTGTAATTGCCTAATGTGGCAACCATATCAGCATGAATGTCCAAGGAGGTTAAACCCTTTTTCTACAGGTACTTGATAATAGCACAATGCCAAATTTTGTCCATTTTTAAGAGAAGGGGGCTACTAGTTACTTTTGAAGTGTTCTTTGAACAGTCAGATGTCAGTTGACCTAGAAAGATATAATGCAGTTATTAATAAGAAGAGCTAAAATTAAAGTATGCAAGATTTCACAGCTCTAGCATCACTCCTTCATAGTCAGCCTCTGAACTTTTCAACCCACCCTTGTATATAACATATGTAATACACCTAACTTATATAATGTATGTAAAAATATATTTAATGTGTCTAACATATGTAATATACCTAACAAATATAACATACTTAATACATGAAATTTAACAAACATCTAACATACTTAACATATGTAACATCTAACATGTGTAACATACCTAACTTATCTTACATACCTAACATGCATAACATATTTAACATAATCAACATATGTAACATAACATGTAACAACATATGTAATATACCTAATATATCTAACATAAGTAACATATCTAAGATATCTAACATTTGCTCTTTGACAGCAGACCACCACTCTCCTCAAATGTTATTGGTTACTAATTATCTGTACATACCTTGGTTTTTTACCCAAAAGGCTGTAGCCCAGATCTGTAAGGTAGGCAGGGATCATGTGACTGACAAATACCCAATAGTCATGTAGAAAACTGTCATTAAAAAAGAAAAAAAATCACAAATATGCCATAGGTTAAAGGAAGAAAACATTTTGTTATTTATGTTTGAACCGAAGGAATTTTTGAATAGTCAATTTAAACATAAAAGTATTCAAATCATTTTTCTAGCACTTACCATTACAATATATAATCTAATAACATAGCTTCTACATGGTCTTTCAATTTGCTAGAAATAGCAGCAAAAGCTCCTTCAAATCATACCCTAGCATCTTAAGTAAAGAATAGAAAATCACAAGATTGTCACAATAGGAATGCTTCTGATGACAAATCTGCTCAATGAAGGGCTGACCATTAGTTAAATAATATATGATAAACTTCTTAAGTTGAAAAATACCATAAATAGAAAATAATATTAACCTGTTATTTGTCATGGTAACATTGGGTCTTCGAAAGGCTGCTTCTAAAGGAGTTTTCTTGAAAAAGTTCAATACAATACTCTCTACAAAAAAAAAATGAAAACAAAAATTCTATTCTTCAAAATGGCCACCATAATTAAAACAAAACCAATCTATCAGAAGGCATACAAAATTATCAAATCCATCAGTCACCTTTCTGAATTTAGTAAGGGTTTCTGATGAAACCCTTACTAAGTATTTGACTGGTACTTTATTTTATTGATCCCAAAAGGATGAAATGCTAAGATGACCTTCACAGAATTTGAACTCAAAGTATAAAGAGCCGGAAGAAATGCCACTAAGTATTTTGTTTGACTTGCAAACCACCTTAGATGCTAGTTTCTTTTATTGGCCACAAAGGTCAAAGACACTGAGAACAATATCAAAGGATGAAATACAATACAAGGATGGGTTTGCAGTATTCAAAAAGGAATCAACAACAATAAGGACATATCAAAAGATATGAAAATTGAATTAAAAGAAACAAAATAAATTCCTCAATAGGGTAATAGTCCACCCAGGGAAAATTTCACACAATAAGGCCAAGATTACTCAGCTGTCTGAAGGCATTGAAACAGCCCTTTCTCAATTTCTTTCCTCTTATTTAGAAAAGCATACTTAGGGTAAGCCCATTCAGACTCAGTATTGTTGCCATTCTCATTCACCTTTCAATACAAACACTAGAAAGCAACACCTCTCTCTCTCTACCCTCACCTTCCTCTTCCAATGATACTTGAAGGAATTGATGAGAGCTTGGCAAGTAAGGAAAGTACATGTCTTCAAACCATTCAGACAAGTCTGCCTCAGCCCCAAGACAGAGAAAGGCTTGCCTCTCTTCCCTGCCAAAAGAAGATGGTACATCAATTTTTACTACAGATTCGACAAACAGCTACATTTTTCTACATGTGACAGCAGCTGTTTGACATAATCCCACAATTCATTAATGCATAAACACTGAACGATGGGACACAGAAAGGTCTCATCCTTTTGCATACATTTCAGCATTTCAGATAGGTTCAGATGTTGGTACTTCCATGCACAAAGAGCTTGCTTCAAGCAGGTTAATTCCTCCCTCTTCCTGCAGCACTACCATACCAAAAGACTTTTGAAAATTGTCCAGTCCCCAGCCTGAAGGTCCTCCAGAAGAGAATGCTCATACTCAATTCCAGGCCACCATCATCCATAGCCCTCCATAAAAATTAAGAGTTGCCCTCTCCCCACCACTAACAGTCAGGGAAAAGGAAGAGGACCAGCAGCAGCAGTTTTTGATAAAGTATACCGTATATAGTGTATTAAGTCAAATTCACCACAATAATTATCCCTCAAAGCTTACTAACTTAAACAACCAAAAAAATGAACCTTTGTGTGTCAGTGTACTTACCCATTTCTCCCCAGGTGAATGGATTTACAGAACCAGTAGTACAATGATAAATTAAAATTGAAGGGGGTTTGACCAGGGCTGTGTACCATCCCACTGTTATCATCAAGTTCACTGGAATGTCAACAGGGACAATATCTGCAACAGCCTTGAATTCGCATTTTACAGAGCGTAGAATTCCTTTACCAGCCTGTACAAAGATAAGAATAACAAAGAGTGTGTGTGTGTGTGTGCATTTGTCTGTGTGCAAGATTTGTTGACCAAAAGAGAAGAAAGGAAGTGTGCGTGTGTGTTGAGTCTCAAATATGATTCATGACTGAGCCAAATAGTGGTGTTTTCTTGCTGATCCAGATCTATGACAATATAGGGAAAAAAACATACCGTATTTTGACAAGTATAAGGAACCCTTGTGTACAAGGAAACCCCCAATTTTGGGGGCTTAAAATTTGGAAGAAAGGGATTATAATATTATCCATGTATAAGAAACTCCCACATTTTTATAACTTAATTTTTGACAAAAAGGGGTTCCTTATACATGTTAAAATACAGTATATCATCATCACCATCATTTTACGTTTTCAATGTTAGCATTGGTTGGATGATTTGACAGATTTTAAAGGGTTGGAGGATGACATGGTCTCTATGGCTAGATGTCCTTGCTAACACTAACACTTTTACAAACTGCACTGGGTGCATATTTTCATAGCACCAGCACTAGTGAGGTTATCATGTCATCAAGATGACCTCTTAAGCCTTGTGTTGTTGCTGCTTAATTAGGTTTCCCAACTACATACACAAACATCAGGCATAGTTCTGTTTGATTCCCAACCATGTAGTTTTGTGTTCAGCCTACTGGACAGTACCTTGGATAAGTCCTGACTAACCAAAGTCTTGTGAATGGATTTGGTAGAAGAAAACTGAAAGAAGCCCATGTAGGTGCACTTGCATCTGTGTCTTTATTTACATTTAGGGCCTGTGAAAATTGCTATGACCAGTGTTATAGTTATTTCTCTTGCAAACAAATCACCTGCTCACTTTATGTCTTAAAAATGCATGAAATAAGAAGTACCTGAGATTGAAAACAGGCAAGGACATCTAGCTGTAAACGAATGCTTCAATAATATACTCCTCTAGCCCATGTCAGCAGGGAAAATGGATGTCAAAAAAGAAAAAAGCAGCAGCACCAAACTCTTATCCACCAAAGACCAAGTATAAGATCACTTGCAACTGATTTTAGTGACCCCAGCATGGTATATTCCAATGAGTAATCATCATCATTTTAATATCCAGTTTTCCATGCTTGTATGGGTTGGACACAAGCTATTGAAGCAGATTTTCTGTTGCCAACTCTGACCTATTTCTAAGCAAGGTAATATTTCCAATATTTTCCTATGGCTGGACATGTTTCTGTGGAAGATTGGAAATAAAGGACACTGCTTGTATGACAGTGACACATGATGTCAAGACAAACAGGCAATAACACTCACACACACTGGGTTTCTTTTAGTTTCTGTCTACCAAATCTACTCACAAGGCTTTGGTCAACCCAGGGGTATAGTAGAAGGCATTTCTCAAAAGTAGCATGCAAGCTTCTTAACCACATATCCATGCCTATGCTTGTATACACACAAACATAAATCAAATACAAGTGGTGGTTTGTATCAGCAAAAATTGTATTTATTGATAAAATATAAAGTGTTGATCTTGGTCCAACATCTTGAGATTAGATCCCTGCTACGTCTTTATGTTTTCTGGGCCTGCCTCTGATATGGGTGTCTACCACTGTCAGAATAATTTTACTCAGCAGATGTTATTTTCTTTGCATCATATATAAGCCAGTGTGGCTGCTTTTCCTGCCCTGTATTAATTGAGAAATTAACTTTTCTCAGCTCACTCAAACAACCAACAGATCGTACTGAGCTCATTTTCCCCAAGTTTTTGCTGGTTTTCTTTATTCCATGCCCAACAATACACCATTATATTTATTATATATGTTTCACAGATAGAAACATTTTGTTGTTTAGCCCACAAGTCAATCCTGACCAAAAAGACCTACAAAAGTTCCAATTGTGACTCAATGTCATCTAGCATTTTTATAAGATGATAGATGCAATTAGGAGATTTTGTTACTTTTAGCAGGTCCAACAATCTTGCAGATACACCTTCATTGCTAGAGAAAGCCTTTGTCTTTCTTTAACATCAGACCAGCCTTAACTGAGCAGATCAAAGGTATTTCATCTATGTCCATGTTAATTTCCTTTCCAGGCCCATATGCATACACCAAATAAGACAAGATGATGTAGCTGCTATTTTTAGTAAGTTGAGCAGTTCTACAGAGACTCCCTCATTGACTCAGAAACTAACTCTTCATTAATAATGATGTTACTCTGAACTTCTCCCCATTCCTTACTCTATTATATTCTCTCTACATCTACCTCCATGCCTAGTTATGACACTAATTAGCAGAAACTACATCTAACTGATAATCTTAACATTCTATAGACTATATTTCATACATCTGCTGCTTTAAAATTTCAATACTCTGTCATTGAAAAGAAATATACTCGAAATTTCAGAAGTTTTAGGACAAATGGAAATTACTTACAGCAAGATAGAGGCCACTTGGTCCATTGAAATTATCAATCCAACCCTGTAAAATAAAATATTAGAATTATTATACTAACAAGTTTTTTAGGTAAGTGTCTTCTGTTATAACCTGTGTCAACAAGTGCCTTGAGAATAAATTTGGTAGATGGAAACTGTACTGAGCTCATTGTGTGTGTGCATGCGTGTGTGAGAGAGAGAGAGAGAGTGTGTGTGTGTATGTGAGTGTGTGCGTGCTTGTGTGTGTCATCATCATCATCATCATTTCATGTCTATTTTCCTTGCTGGTATGGGTTAGAAGGTTCAACAGAATCTGACATTATTCCCCAGTGTTTACTTTAGTATAGTTTCTAATGCCAACTACTTTACAGTGTTTACTAGGTGCATTTTTGTAGCACCAACATGAGTAAAGACTATTTCACAACTTGCAAGGCTAATAGCCTAAAATAGCCCCTATAGATGAAGGAGAACAGAAGAGATGAAGTGCAATGTTTCTAAGTGGGGAGAGAAGCAATGGTAGGTAAGATGAAAGGAACAGATTTATAATTACAACAGGTTGGTAATGGAGAGAGTAACAAAGCAGTAGACTAGTATTTTTGCTGACAATGTTGCTTGATATACACACTGACAAAGAATTCCATAAAGTGAACTAAGAAACTTAGATTATAAACACTAGTCGGAGGGTACACACATACACTTAAGTGTGTGTGTGCATGAGTGAATATTTACATTCTGCATTTCTCTTATATATGTAATATAATCCATAGTCTTCGGATTTTTTAAAGTGTGCTGGGCCACTGGTTTAAATTGATATTAATTAATAATATTCATTTCTACCCTCATTATTTAACTTTTAAATAGCCATGTTCTCTAACTGGTAAATTCGCTGTGGAAATTTATCAACTGCAGAGCTCTTTCTGATTTCAGTGCGCCAAAATGAAGACCTTTGAAATAGACCCTGATACATATTTGGCAGAACTTTATACACGTTATCTTTCGAGAGGACATATTGCGTCTAGTTCTGCAAATTATAAGGCCTTATAGTCACCCATAATTTAAACGGCCATAAATTAGATAAGCTTAGGAAGCATCTAATTGTTCTCTTCCAAAGGATGGGTTTATGGATTACGATAGATACTAACCATAAAAGTGTAGATTTTTTAGATATAAATTTGGATTTAAGGTCGGATAAATTTAAACCTTACCGTAAGCCTAATGATAAGCTATCTTATATTAGCAAAGAATCCAATCATCCACCAGTTATTCTTAGGAACTTAGTAATGTAGGTAGATGAATATCGTCAATTTCTTCGGATGAGGCATTCCAAAATGCCGCGCCTTATTACAATAGTGCATTAAGGAATAGTGGATTCTCTGAGAAGATCCAGTATAACCAACTTAATGCTAGCAGTAATGCTATACATAGAACTAGGACTAGGAAAGTTTTGTGGTTTAATCCAGCTTTCAATATGAACGTAAAAACAAATATAGGTAGGAAATTCTTAAAATTAGTCTCTAGGCATTTTCAACCTGACCATGAGTTTTGTAGAATATTTAATAGAAGAACATTTAACATCAGCTATTCTTGCTGCAGAAACTAATAATTATAGCGCTGATTCTCTTCTTAAAAACTGTAATTGCAAAGATGGAAGGAAAATGTCTGGAGAAAGGAATCGTGTATAGAGCCAAAGTGCAGATAGAAGGCTTACACGAATATAGAACTTATACTGGGGCTTCTGAAAATTCTTTCAAAACCTGATTCTATTCACATAAAAATTCCTTCAGATACCCCAAAAATAGGATGAAGACCAGCCTGGCAAGATATGTTTGGGAATTAAAAGAAAAAGAAGCCCAACCTTTCAATGTGACATGGAGTATTTTGGATAGAGCTGCACCGTACAGACATGGTGCACATAAAAGACTCATCGAATGTGATTTATGCCTGCTGAAAAATATTTCATTTTATTCCAGGTCAATAACTCTTTAAATCAAAGATGTGAACTCTTGAATTCCTGCAGGCACGCAGCTAAATTTAAAAGGTCGTCTAGCAATATACCATATGGATAGTGTATATTTTTGATTCTTGGACTAGTTTTTAATCACACTGTTTCTTATTATGCATGATTTATTTCACATTGCAAAGTTATTTTATATATTTCTCCATATTTCTTCAGGAAAATTTTCGACTGTTATATACAATTATTATTTTCTTGTTTAAGATTCTGCTTTTATTTTATTTCATTTTATTGTATTTTATAAACCCATTTTAATCGTTTAATTTATAGATAATTTGATATAGGGTGTTCTATTTTGCATGTCTTTTATCCGAATTTTATTATTATGCACTCAGCAATTTTTTAAATAATGACCTAGACATGTTTTTATGTGGATGTCTGTATTGTAGGCATGCATATGTATTCGTATGTATGCACCTATGTATATGTGTAAGTAAGCATGTATGTTTATGCATGTATTCACTTGGATTTGTGTGGATGTGTATTTACGTACTTATTTCCATATATTTATATGTGTGTTCTTATATGTGTATTTATTGCTAATATACACTTTTATATACACATGTATACGTACTTATTTCCATATATTTATATGTGTGTTCTTATATGTGTATTTATTGCTAATATACACTTTTATATACACATGTATACGTAATATTATTTTTGTGTACGTTTGTTATGCATATTCAGCCTCCTATCCTTCTTCCTTTCCTTCATTACAAAAAAGTATTTTTTCTCCCCTATTCGTTACTTGTATAGAGTCCTTTAACTTTGCGCGCCCTTCCCCTTCTCTTACTCACTTCTTTAGCTAACTGTTATATACAAGATCCTTCCCTTTTCTTTTTCTTTCCCTCTCTCTGCATTTTACTTCTCGTCTATATGTATACACCAAGTCATTTTTGCATGTGGGCTAGATTGCATACATATGTATATGTGTATTTGTGTGTATATTTATGTCTTACATATATGTATCTGCATATGTATGTAGTCTGTGTATATTCATCTGTGTATTTTGATGTATATATGTATATTGATGGTTTAGTATGCGTATATACTGTTGCAAAATATTTAAATCTTTAATGTATTAATTGCATTAATCGAATTATATTTCGTATATAATTATTTACAATATGTATTTTGAATCCTCTCCTCGATTTAAGGTTTTCCTCGATTATTATAATAGGATGAATTTATATTGAATTAATTTATTTTGTTTATTGCAGGCTTAAGACCGTTAATTCAAAGGACCAATGAAACAAATCCATTTTTACAGGTTTTTTTCTTTAACTACTTTTGATCATATCGTTATTTCTTTTCTATTTTAACAAAATTGTCCAACGAACG